>NW_007727329.1:175053-176692 GCF_000696425.1 Galeopterus variegatus | reverse complement strand
ATTTTAGACCTGCTGAAATAAATATGGAATACCTGATTTGTTCAATATAGAATAAACCTAATTTATAAAGGTGATTTTTTTAAAAAAATGAATGCATAATTAATCACCTTAACCTGGGAACCAGGGATCCCTACAAGACCTGAAAATGTGTGATAGCTCTAATGTAGATATGCGTGTTTCTTTTGATGATGAATATGTAAAGGTAGACCTTTTATCCTATTGTCAAAGGGCACTTCAATATCACTTGATTTTACCACTTGTAACACAGATGTCGGGAGGCCGCCTGCTCTTTGAAGAGCTGCTTACACTTGGCCTTGGTACACCCCGAATTCCTTTGTGGGAGAGCTGAGAAGCTCCAGGGCTTTCTTCCTCATGGGATCCTCGGCCTCATGCTCCTGGGTCTGTGTGGCAGCCGCTGCCCCAGCCGGGCCGCGGAGCACAGCCTCATCTTCAATCCGTTTCTGTAAGAGCAGCCCCATTTACAACAGTTCCTGATTTCAGTAGGCTTATTGACGATTTGGGGGCTGTGGGGAGAGGTCCCTCAGGAAGGGGCTTCCCTTTAGTGTTTCTTTAGTTCTCCCTCATTTTCTCCTGGTCTCCCTTCCTCCCTTACTGAAGACCCAAATTCCTCGCCTTGTGCCTGACTGGTCCTCTTGGAGGTCTCAGCTTCTATCCCCGGTCTTATCTGGGTAGTTTCCAAAGGAAATCTGGAATATAAAATGATCTCCCTCTTGTTACACACCATGCAAAGATTTTAGCTTTGGTTCCTAAGGGACAGGGAGGTGTGTTAGGGAAGAATGCTAGCCTGGAGAGCCAGGATACCTGTGTCCTGAGAGCCCTGGCTCTTACCCTCTCTCTGACTTTGCGTCATTTCACCTCTCTAAACCTCGGTTTCCCCGTTTGGAAAGTGAAGGTTATAATACAAGTGTTGCCTTTCTCAGAGGCTGCTTTCCTAGTTTGTCCCTCATGTTCCCCGGCTGTCCTGGACAACAGCAGCCCCAGAGTCTCTGCCTTCAGCCAGGTACCTCTGGACACAAAACAGCCCCACTCCTAGGGCCTTATGCAAGACCCTTCCTGGATGGGGCAGAGCACCTTAGGTACAAAGACTCAAGCCCTTTGTAAAATGTATATAACTATTGGCCAGGCTATCATGTGTGTCTGGAATATTCCAGCCATGTCACGCTTCTTGATGAGGGGTCTGAGTAGACACGAGGGAGTTATGAGGCCTGAGGCACTGAGAGGGAAGAACCCTGTCCCATGGATGATGACAGAAGATCTTTATCAAACACTCCTATGCCTGGTGCCATCAGGCACTTTGTATTTGTCATCCATTTGCTATTCACAACTAGCCCGAAGACAAGATACTCTTATCTCTGTTTCAGAAAAAAGGGAAACTGAATTTCTGAGAGATTAAGAAACTTGCTGAAGGCCACACAGTGACTATGTCTGATTCCAAAGTATGCTTGACTCCAAAGCTCATGATTCTGTTATACCCAGGTAGGGTTCCAGTTAGGTTGTCATTCAAACAGAAGAGCACCTGTGCTTTCTACAGCCACCAGTTCTCATGAATCACAGAAGGAGTTTTCAACTCTAAGGAGTAACATATTAAAAGATCTTTAGGGTCCCTGCCACCTACTGC
>NW_007727329.1:171095-174164 GCF_000696425.1 Galeopterus variegatus | reverse complement strand
GAGTTTTCAACTCTAAGGAGTAACATATTAAAAGATCTTTAGGGTCCCTGCCACCTACTGCATTCCAAGAGGTTATGAATCCAGTTCTTCAGCCACAAGTTAAACAGGATGCTCATGAAAGGAATTTATTTATTTATTGTTTTCCTCTTCCTTTAGAACATTGGTCTCTGGAGTGTGATGTGGAAGACAATTCATTGGGGTATGGAAAGAAAATTCTAGTCAAGAAGACAAAGTTGCCTGTCCCTTTAGGCCTGGCCTAGGAACCAGCATTCTGCCTTCTATTGGTCAGAAGTTCAGAGCACCCTTCCAAACTCAAAAGGAGGATACAGATGCCACCCTCAATACGAGAAATGTCACAGAACTACTGGCCATTTTTAATCCTTTAAGGTGCATTATTTAAAAGAAATCTCAGCTGCTCTGTCCTCATGGAAGCAGAAAGGACCGTTTGCAGGAGTCACATGCTGTGGTCTCCATCTGCCACCATCTCTATCCATCACCCCCAGCATTTGCTTGGGGTTGGAACGATTACCCCTCTGAGTTCTTCACGCTACTTCAGGGTGTTTTTAAAGAAAATGTATCCCAAATTGTTGGAGCTGAAGACATAGGCTGCCACCTGAGTTTAGCAATTTTCTGCTATGAACCAAGCAGAAAACTTGGTAGTGGAGCGAGTACGGAAGGCTCCCTAGAGCTTGTTGTGTATCTCATGAAACTAGGAAAGGAAGGAAAGATTGTGTCCCCCCAAATATTCTGAAATATGCAGTGATCCTGCCGAGCAAGATGTTTGTATTGGTCCATTTTGTGCTGCTATGACAGAATACTGGGTAATTTACAAAGAACACGGGTTTATTTGGCTCACGATTCTGGGACAGCTGCATCTGGCACGGGCCTCAGGCTACTTCTACTCATGGTGGAAAGTGGCAGGCAGCTGGTGGGTACAAGCAGATCACATGACGAGAGAGGAAGCGAGAGAGAGGAGGTGCCAGGGTCCTATATACAACCAGCTCTTGCAAGAACTAACAGATAGAGAACTCCCTCCCTCACTGCCCCTGCCACCCGAGGGCATTAATCTATTCATGAGGGATTAGCTCCTCATTACCCAAACTGCTCCCAACATTGCCATGTTGGGGATTAGATTTCGACATGAGCTTGGTGGCGGGGGAACAACACATACACATTCTATCGGTATTCTACCTCTGTTGCTTACCATCCTAACAACAGCTAGCAGGCCCTTTGCAGACAGTGTCCTAGCTAGGATGTTCAGTTTGGCTAGTGGAGAGTCCACTGCAAGGAGGAATGAGAGAAGATACCAGAGAGAAAAGAAGAAAGATCACAAAGGCCTTTGTGTTAGCTTGCAAAGGCACAAAGGACCACAGACTGAGCAGCTTAAACAACCAAAAGGTGTAGCCTCACAGTTCCAGAGGCTAGAAAGTCAAGATCAAGGTGTTGGGAGGGTTGATTCCTTCTGAGGGTTGCGAGAAAGAATCTGTTCCATTCCATTCTGCTAGCTTTTGGTGCTGTGCTGGCAAACTTTTTGGTATTCCTTGGCTTGTAGCTGCATCCCCCATCTCTCCTTCATCTTCACATGGTCTTCTGGGTTTGCGTGTGTGTGTGTGTGTGTGTGTGTGTGTGTGTGTGTGTGTGTGTCTATATTTCCCCTTTTGTGAAGTAACCAGTCATATTGGATTAGGACACATCCTAATGACCTCATTTTAACTTGATGACCTCTTAAAGACCCTGTCTCCAAATGAGCTTACCTTGTGAGGTACTGGGAGTTAGGATTTCAACATAGGAATTGGGGAGGGGGTGGAATTCAACCCATAACAGCGTTGTGAACCAGCAGAGGAGTGCAGACTTTGAAATCAGAGTTTTTATTAGGATCGTGTAAGGTAATGTTTATGAAAGCACTTCACAAACTGTGAAGTCAATGCAGATGTGAGCTATCGCTATTGTAATTGCTGTGCATTTTACAGTTATTCTGCCCATTTCTTCCCATTTTCCTCTGGTTTTTGGACATTGCAGAGCAGGCTGTCACTCTACAGCAGGTGTGAAGAATGCAAAGTGCTTCTACCAGCACAGGATTATGAAGGGAGAAAAACAGCTCAGCATGTTCTCCTAAGGAATTAGGGTCTACTAATTAATTTCTGATTTTCTGAGAGAATTCAAGAAACTTCCTCCAGAATCTTTATTGGACATATTAAGACTCATTCTTTTATTCAAGGCCACTGGGATTATGTATGAAATAGAAATGTTCTGTTAAAGGAAACCTAGCAGCTGCCATTATCTGCTTAAATGAAAAAGCCTGAAGACCACCGTCTTCGAATGTCAGATTTAAAATATAGGAAAGGGTTTATGTTCTAATAGTCAGCTAAGAGGGTAGTGTTCTATGAGACTAAGAATTAGGATATGTTAGCCTTCCAAGAAATGCCTTTCTAGGATATAAACAAAATTAATTTTAAAGTGATTTCTTTTTCTTTGCCTGTGTAATATTTTTCTGGGTACAATTTTGTTTGTTTTGAAAACTGTCACCACTGGGTATCTTAGAAATCATTTGATTGCTTTTTCATCTCCCTACAACCCATCAGTTCCCCACTCCTGCCTCTCATATTTTCACAACAATAGAAGATCAAAATTCATTTAAACAGGAGGGAGACACCCGTCAAACAGAGCAGATAGCATAATAAGAAACAAGACCTTAATCCATACGGTATGAATTTGTTTCTCTGATTACATATATGATGACTTTATTCCTCAGTGGATTTGAAGTGGTTCATAATACCACATAAATTACAACAGAATTAAATAAACAACTGAGGGGGGGTTCAAGAAGAAAACACAGGTGACAAAACTAGAAAACTAGGGTTAGGTATACTGCAGTGAAAAGCATGCCGTGTGGTCCGGTGCCCTTGCTGGGCTGGACCTACATGGTGGCCAGCTTCTCAGTGGCCATGGCATTTGTCACAGGGTACCTGGGCTCTGTAAGATAAGGATATTATTGAACTCATCACTGGAGCAACTTCTCTAAATCCTTGCCTGAAGAGAGGTTCCTTCCATGAGGCTTCATAAAGAGGA
>NW_007727329.1:168611-170668 GCF_000696425.1 Galeopterus variegatus | reverse complement strand
CTTCTCAGTGGCCATGGCATTTGTCACAGGGTACCTGGGCTCTGTAAGATAAGGATATTATTGAACTCATCACTGGAGCAACTTCTCTAAATCCTTGCCTGAAGAGAGGTTCCTTCCATGAGGCTTCATAAAGAGGACAGTGTGGTGATGGTCAGGGCCCTCAGTCTCCCTGTGCCTTAGAGACAACAGTGGATGCCATGTAGTTGGCCTCTTGTGTCATCCCTTGATGATGACCAATGACATAATACTATGGCATAACTAAAACAAAACAAAACAAAAAAACAGGTCCAGAAGAACAGGTCCAAATCAAAACTCCCTGATGGTCCCACACCCATCTAAGTGTTTCTGAACCTTTTTGGAGTATGGAGTCCTTTAATAAGAAGAATAATGACAAATATATGAGAACCTAATGTACTCAGGACCTGAGATTATCTCATTTACCCTGCATAGCAACCACAGATTAGGAATTTGAGGTCTCCCCAAATAAGTACCTTGCCCAAGGTCACATAGTTAATAAGTGATGGAATCAGATATACACTCAGGCAGTCTGAGTTTAGCCTGGCATTAACTATTGCACAGAATGGGCCATGACAAAACCCAAACCTGATTAAAATCATTAAGCTGTCTTTCCAGAAAAATATGTACATGGACATAAACACAGAAATCCACATATCATCTTTACAGTGTTCATATATTCCTGAAGTCCTTCCGAATAGATCAGCAATCCCCAACTGTGAAGACCAAATGATGGAAGGTCATTCAGGTTGTTGTCAGAAATAGTTTTCTCATCAGGACTTTGTGAGACAGGAGACAGAGGTGAAGGCCCTAGGTGATGGCAGAACGCAGAGCATAGACAAGCAGATAACAGACAGATCCATGAGCTTGTACACTCAGGTAAGATGTGGAGAAGGCTAGGACCCTCTCATGAAAGCTGAGGACCATCGCCTAGTAGGGAGTCACTCTGGCTGCAATGCTGAGAAGTTGGCCAGGGAAAACCTGCAGAAAGCTGTTCAGTGTCTGCTCCAACACATGCATCTTAATCAGTTTTCTGTTGCTTATGACAGAATACCTAACACCGGGTAATTTATAAAGAAACAAAATTTATTTATTACAGTTCTGCAGGCTGCTAAGTCCAAGGTGGAGGGGCTGCAGCTGGTGAGGGCCTTCTTGCTGGTGAGGACTCACTGTAGAGTACTGAGGTGGTACAGGGCATCACATGGCAAGGGGGGCAAAAGCATGCCAGCTGAGGTCTCTCTACTTCTTATAAAGTCCCATGCCCATGATAACCCATTAATCTATTAACCATTTAATCCATGAATGAATGAGTTTATTCAGGAGAGCAGAGGCCTCATGACCCAATCACCTCTTAAAGGCCCCACCTCTCAATGCTGCCACAATGGGGGTTAAGTTTCATAATAAGTTTAGGAGGGGACAAACACTGAAACCATAGCAACGTGGATGAAAGACTGATGGAATCCCCCAAATTTTGACCTACATAATCATTTTAGTAGGGAAATATTGTTCCAGTAGTTCAATGTGGCCACATAACGGTCCAATAAAGCAGCTACTGTTTTATCTACCTTTAAATGGTGCAGTTTCCTGGCAACCTCTGTAGACGTGAACTTCCTGCAAATTTTACCCCCACGTGTCTGATTGACTTGACCGGTTGCATAGCAGTAATGCATATGAGCAACTGAAGGATGGAGGACACCTGACTCCTACCATGGTTTTGATTTTAGATTAAATGACCTAGAGCTATCCTTTCCACTCTTCTCAGTAGAATGCCAATTGTCTATTGACGCCATATCTCCTGGCAGTAAAGCCAAGTATAGAGGGAGAAACTTAATTTTCTTCTTATCAGTGACATGAAAGTCAACCAAAGGTAGTGTGAAGTCATTGGGCTATCACCTAAAAAGGGGTGGGTGGGAAACACATCACAGGAACCTAAAATGTTAGGACACTTGGCAGGCTCCTGATTCTGACTCTTAAAGTGTTTTTTTTTTTTTTTCCTTTTTGTCTTTTTTTTCATGACCGGCAACGGGATCGCAACCCTCGGT
>NW_007727329.1:142526-167849 GCF_000696425.1 Galeopterus variegatus | reverse complement strand
GGGCCGGCCCTTAAAGTGGTTTTTGAAGGAGATTCTGAATAAGCATCCGTAACCATGAAGTGATATTGAGCTCACAGAGTTTTCCAAAAATAATAATGTTCGTAATAGCTAACTATGTGACAGGCACTCTTTGAAGACTTTGCATGGATAATTTAATTTATTCTGCACACCCTCATAGGTAGGTACTATTATTACCATCCCTATTTTATAGATCAAGGAGCTGAAGCCTACTTTCTCTCTATAAAGTGTGCAAACATTTTATTTCAGTCAGATTTCTCTGTGTGGTGATTGAGGGCACTTCTCATGTGGAAAAGCTCGACTACATTTGACTCATCTAAGTCAGATCGTCAAGAGGAAAAATCACAAAGTTTAGAAGGGATATTTGCTAGAACAGAGGCTTTATAATTTGGGGTGGTTAGTAATAGCCCTCATAAAAAATGAGATGGATTCACGAATCTCTTATGGTGATGCTGTGGTGGGTTCCCAGTCCCCATGCAGGCCTGAGGCCAATCTTCCCCTGGCTGCTGGGAATGTCTGCAGCTGATGGCTCATAGAAGGGTGCATTCTGGGCTTTGCCCTCTGTGGAAGGGAGCTCTCTTACTAGCGTTATGCCTCAGTAGCAGCCTACATCTTGTGCCTGGTCAAGGCATGGTGCAAAGCTCAATCTCCATCCCTCACTCTGGGATATCTGTGAAAGGCCAGCCCAGCTCCAGTCCTTCCCATGGGACCAGCTAGGGCCTCTTTTGAAACTGAATAGCAGTCGATTCCTGCCTTTGCCCTATCCTGCTGCCCTCACTCTCTGTAAGGGCCCTGTTTCCAAGGCACTCCCAGTCAACATCACACAGATACATTTTGATCTCAGAATCTGTTTCTTGGGGAACCTGACCTAAGACCTCCATCTTTGTTTATAATATGCCTTTTTCCAATTTTAAAGAAGTGAAAGATTGCTTTCTCATTTCACATAAGATGCCTATTAAATCACATTTGTATATGTATAAATCTATTTTTGTGGCATCCCATTGCTTTGTGGAAGAAATACATCTTAAATTGCATCTTGATGAAACTACAGTGAGAATGCTTTGATTTTTCTTGGTGGGTTTATGTGAACACACGGAAACACACACATAAATAATGGCAATGACATTGATCCAGATTCTTAAGAATATGTGTGTGTTGAGGTAACATTAAAATAATTATATGTAGCTTTACAGTGACATAAATCTGGAAAAATATAGACATAAAAATAAAAACATTTTATATACGTGAACACATAAATATAAATATAATATAGACAAGATAGAAACTTACAGAAAAACACAGCCATGGATGTCGATGTGGATTTTTTGTTGTCCTGTTAGGCCTCCGCCTGGATCATGTTTTCAGCCCAGCACTCTTTTCTTCATTGCTGTCCTTCACCTTTATTAGGAGGACGGGTAACACGAAACTGTTCAGTATGGCTTAAATCAACTGTGTGGGTATTTCCGGGAATGTACTGCAGATATGCTGCAAAATCCTGCAGGGCAGAGTAAATCTTTCTTTTTGAGCCCCTTGTCACTCAGCTTGCTTTTCACAGAGGTGAGCCTGATAGGGAGATGGGTGACAGGTACTTCTGAACATTTTGAATTTCTTCTCTTTGTGTGAGTACAGACTAGAAAAGCCACTTGCTCAGATGTTTTGCATTCAGTTAGCATAACACCTAACAACTAGATTTTTCGAGACATATAAATAAATGTTGGACTTTTCACTTGGGTAAACTTCAAAAAATTTTGTTAAACAGAGAATGTGCAGACGGCATTATGAACACAGGTCTTGTCCTTGGTGTTTCAGTCTGAATTTTGCTCTGAGTTACCTTTCCAGTGCAGTGCTGGACATGTGCAGACCCAGGCACATGCCCTTGCCAGGGTCCCATGTGCATATGCCATATGTGGTATATGATATATATATCACATGTACACATGATATATGTCAGTGACATGCCAGCCTGAAGG
The DNA here is from genome assembly GCF_000696425.1 of Galeopterus variegatus. Classification (NCBI taxonomy): domain Eukaryota; kingdom Metazoa; phylum Chordata; class Mammalia; order Dermoptera; family Cynocephalidae; genus Galeopterus; species Galeopterus variegatus. Next base: position 165,861 of record NW_007727329.1, on the reverse strand, counting down.
AAAGTGTGCAGTTTGAGACAGTGGATCAGACTACATTATTCCTAGTAGTCTTCCAGTCAGCTGACCTGGTCATCATGTATTGAATGAAATCTCAATTTGAACTGAAGACTAGGGCCCTGGGAGAGGACAGTATAAGGCAGGTATTTTTCATTAAGATCTCTGATCATTTGATCAGATGCAATTTCCATCTTGGGGATTCCTTAGATATTTAACTCAGAAATGCCTAAGAGTTGATTGGGTGTGTGTGTGTGTGTGTGTGTGTGTGTGTGTGTGTGTGTGTGTGTGAAATGTTTGTTGAATGTTCTTTCATTGCTGAGTTTATACATTGCTATGTGACAATATTCCCACAGGCAAAAAGGATGCATTTCTAAGGGAAAATTAAAAGTGATGGATAAACAAATCCAAACTGAAAAATTAATAAGAAACAAATGATAAAATGTGAATGATTTTTTTTTACATTAAATTGGCTTTACTATTGGATAATAGCATAAAACTAGTGATTCGAATAGTTAATTTTTTATTTCTTCAGGTCCCGCCCTAATTACTAAAACTCCATTGACCTTGGTGATGACCTTCTATTTTTCCATTCATCAGCCTTCCTAAGGATACCATTTTGCATTCTCCTGAATTATACTGTGAGAAAAAAATTCTCAAAACAAACATCTGGGTGTTTTGTTGGTTGTTTTTTTTTGGTGTTCACATTTCATATTCTATTACTTTCCTCCATCATTTCTCCTAGGAATAATGATTTTTTGCTAGCCTAGCGGAATCTTCTTAGGCTTGAACCACTGTCTTAAGTCTTTTGAATGAGTGTAATTTGCACTGCTACTTCTTCTTTTTGCAGACTCTTTGAAGATTGCAATCAACTCCTTTTTGGCCTCCACTGTACATTTTCAAGTTATTGATTCATTTGCTATGTAGTATATAAATGAAGCTTACAAATGCAGTTTCTTTGGTTCCTATGGTGCTTTTTTTTCCTTTCACTTTTCTGATGTCCCAGCGATTCTAACTCTACATTCACAGTATCGTGGCCCATTAGCGGCTAGGATCTGTTTGGGCACAGTGAACTGTATTTCCTTGCTCTGATGAAGCAAACAAAATATAACAGCTATCTCCTCAGCAGGCACCCTTTCTACAGAGGGCAGAGTGATTCCTGCCTCAGAGCAGAGAGCTAAGCTCTGAGAACTTAATGGACTTTAAGATACCGTCTACACTGGACTGTGGCATTGGCATGAAACTTAACGATTCACTTCAGCTGGGTCCGCTGCTCCTGCCTGCACAGTGCCTTTCTGGCCTTTTGAATGAACACTTTCACTCTCCTGTTTGGCTTTTGTTTACTTTAGTGGATTAGTGACCTGAATTATGTAGTCAGCTGTGCTTTTAAATCCTATTTCACACTTTCTGAAGTGGAAGACTCACAGATTTTGAAGGGCTCACTGCCTGGACAAAGATCACAGAATATCATTAATAGAAATAGAAATAGAACTTAGAAGCCACCCCTAAATGAAGTTTCTTATAGCAAGGATGTTGAGGTGCAATGTTACACAAAATGTTCAGGGATGAGGCCTGGCCCCGGTGGCTGGAGTGGGGTGGGGGCAGGGGGATAGAATTCAGGATGTGGCTGCAGGTGACATTTGGGAGCCAGAATCCCACCTGGATGTGGTTTTTTTAAATAGCCAGATAAGGATATTGCCATTATTCTTCAAGCAAATAGGACCCATTGAAAGTAATATGATTATATTTGTGTTTAGAAAGATAGGATGAGTATGGATGGCTGAACTGATATGAAAAAACTTCTAGGCCTTTCTCTGCAATACACAGCAATTTCAAAAAATATAAAAATGTAAATACCTAGGCCAAGTTCAAAACCAAGAGGGAATTCAAAGCCAGAGCAATGAGCAGAAACTGACATTTAAGTGGACCATAAATGAAAGCAATAAATTTAGATGTAGGCCTTAACTCTGGCAACTTAGCTTGAAAGTTTTAAGTCCACCAGGAGGCAGTTCAAGCTATACTCTCCAGTCTGAGCTTCATGCACTAAACCAACAGTTAGAAAGGGCTGCCTAGTCTATTATAAAGGGAATAGACAACTGTGCACTGGCTTAGAAAACTGATGACAAAGCTTGCTATACCTCTGCATCATAGGGAAAAGTATCACCAAAGAGAAATTAGAACCCCAGGCTATTGCCACTGTGGATGTAAGGTCTGGATTTAGACTGTCCACGTGGTAGGGACCTCAATATTGAGAAATTAACATGAAAACTATTCCAGAACAGAAGAAATTAGAAGGCCTCTAGCAGAGGCATGTACAACCATCACATTGGTATTCTTCCTAAGAAAACTTGAATAGAAAATAACCCCCACTAAAAATGAGCTTACCCTGAAAAAGTACAGACCATCTGAGTATTGAAGTAACAGAGCAAATTAGAAGACTGAACAAATGGTAGAATGTAGGTTCCAAGAAGCAGAAAAGATAAATTAATCAGAAAATCAAAATAAGAATATTTAGGTTGTTCAAAGAGCTAAATGAAGAAAGAAAAACTGTATGGCAAGTATAGAACAGTATAAAAGTATAAGTATTTAAAAATAATCAATAGGCTTTCTAAAATTATAACAGTAGCCATTTAAATAAAAAAGTAAATAGGTTGAGTAATAGATCAAACAGATACAAAGAATATTAATCTGAGGAAATAATGGAGAATCCAACACAAAAAGGTAGAGGTGGAAAATATATAAGAAAAATTAAGAGAAATGAAGAGTCCATTAAGAAAAGTCAACATATGTCTGACACAAGTTCCAGGAGAACAGAAAATAAAGAATGAGAAAGAAGCAGTATTCAAAGTGATAGCGATCATTCCAGAATTATTATTGTCATAATTATTATTCCAGATAGTGAATATTCCAGAATTCAAGTGAAGGAACACACTGGGTCCTGAATACAAGTAGACAATAAAATAAAAATATGAACCCACACAAGACACAAAACTGTGAAAAGGCAGAATATCAATAGCATAAAGAAAATTTTGTAAGCTTCCAGACAGAAAAGCAAGTACCTAACAAGGAAGGGGAGTTAGAAAAACAATACACATTGCATCTGCAACAAGACAACATAAGACAATGAAATAACATCTTCATCATGCAGAGGGAAAATAATTGTCAGTCTAGACTACTGTACCCAGAATAAAATAAAGGATAAATAAAGACAATTTTTGACTTACAAAGAATAAGAGCATTGTCTACTCTGACTCCACAATTAAAAGATGTCATTTAGAACAGAAGGAAATTAAATACAGAGAAGAATAGTGAATGAAGAACTTTGTAAAAAGGCATGCAAGTAAAAGTAATATTTAATTACAACATCTTGGGCCGGCCCGTGGCTCACTCGGGAGAGTGCGGTGCTGATAACACCAAGGCCCTGGGTTCAGATCCCATATAGGGATGGCCGGTTAGCTCACTGGCTGAGTGTGGTGCTGACAACACCAAGTCAAGTGTTAAGATCCCCTTACCGGTCATCTTTAAAAAAAATAAATAAATAAAATAATTACAACATCTCAGGCTGGATATTTAAGATAAAGGTAGACACTAAACAGTAATAACATGGGATATGGACAGTTGGGGTGGGAGGAGAATTGATTTCTTGTGTTACTTGGAAGGAGATTAGAGACACTAATGAAATCTAGACTTACTAAAATTAGGGTTATGTGTGAAAACTTTAAGGGTGAGTTTTATAAGAAAAGAACTGAGATGTATAATTCAGGAAACAGAAGTCAATATAGCAGAGAAAATAAAAGGAATAGGAAAAGTTGATTAATTCAGCAAAAGTGAGGCAAGGAGGAAAACAAAAACAAAAGCAAGGTAAATTCAAGACATGATGCAAGACAGCAGCCATAGCCCTAAGTATGTAAGTAACCACAATAACTGTAAATGCTTTAAACAAACCCTGTAAAAGACAAGACTTTTCACAGATCATCTATAAATTAGTAGGAACTTAACAAGGTCACTAAATTGAAGTTCAATATACAAAAACTAATTGTATTTATGTAATATGCAATGACAACAATTGAAAATAAAATTTAAAAAACAATACAATTTACAATAGTATCAAAAATCAAATACCAAGTAATAACTCTAATAAAGTTGTGCTGGGCATCTACACAGAAAACGACTAAACATTACTCAGAAAAGTTAAAGAAAAACTAAATAAATGAAAGGATATATCCAGTGTATGGATTCAAAGTCTCAATATTGTAAAGAAGTGAGAGTTTCCCAAACTGATCTGTAGGTTCAATGAAATCCCAAGTAATAATTTCAGAGAGTATGTTTATGGAAATTGATAAACTCATTTCAGAATTTACATAAAAACGCAAACGAACAAGGATATCCAAGATAATCTTGAAGAACAAAGTTGGAAGACTTGTAAAACCAGATATGAAAACTTTTTACAAAGTTACAGTGAATAGGTGTGTGGTATTGTTGCAAGGATAGACAAATAGACTGATGGTACAGAATAGAAAGTCCAGAGCAGATTCTACATATCCAGTTACTTGATTTACAGCAAAGGTGCCACTGCAATGTCCTGCAGAAAAGATGCACTCGTCTTAATGAAAAAATAAACATTCAACCCATAGATAAATGTTGAGTGAAAACAGTCAGACAAAAAAGAAAATATGTATATATGAGTGTGTGTGTATATATATATATGTACTCCATTTATATAGCATTCAAAAACAGGCAAAATTTGTGGTGGGAGGAGTCTAAATAGCTGTGATGGAGCTGGGCAGTTAACTCAGTTGATTAGAGCGTGGCACTGATAACACCAAGGTCCAGGGTTCGATCCCTGTACCTGCCAGCTGCAAAACTAGATAAATAAATAAATGAACAAAATAGTGGTGATGGAAGAAAATTACTGGGAGGGGAGACAAAGGAGATTTCTAAGGTGCTAGCAATGTTCTGTAACTTGATCTGGGAGGTGGTGACATGGGTAGGTTCACTTTGTAAGTATTCATCAACACATACCCGTAAGATACGTGCCCTTTATTGTATTCATGTTGTACTTCAATGACAAAACAAACAAATAAATAAACACACAAAGCAACACCATATGCGAGTACGGCTTATGGATATATAGTATAGACTGTGTGTGTGTGTGTATGTGTGTGCATATGTTTGTGTGTGAGAGTGTGCGGTACATGGACTGGAATCATACATCCAAATTCATAAAATTGTCTGGGGCAAGAAGGGAGTGAGACTAGGAAGGGAACAAAGGAGAACTCAGCTTTATCTGAAATGCCCTATTTCTAATTAGTAAAAACAGTGCAGGAAAAGTAACCTTGTGTTAAGATGTCTTCATTTGTTCTTTGTTATATGATTTAATATATTTAAGTGTATTTTGAACTTTTAAAAAAAATGCAGTTAGAAAAGGGAGGGGAACTAATCCTCACTGGAAGAAAGTGCTGGGAATTGGAGGGGGAAGGCAGGGGTTAGAGGCGGATTTGGGAAATGGTTGTGCTATCCCAGGTGGAAGATGGTGAAGGCATGAACCAGCATATATTAGTCCGTTTCTGTTGCTTATAACAGAATACCTGAAATTGGGTAATTTATAAAGAAATGAAATCTATTTCTTACAGTTTTGGAGGCTGGGAAGTCCAGAGTCTGGGGAATACATCTGGTAAGGGCCTTTTTCTTGGTGCAGAGTCCTGTGGAGATGCAGGGTGTCACATGGTGAGAATGGACTGAGCAAGAAAGCTAAGCTCGGGCCGGCCCGGTGGCGCACTGGAGAGTGCGCCACTTGGGAGTGTGGTGGCACTCCCGCCGAGGGTTCGGATCCCATGTGGAGACCGGTTCCCGCTCACTGGCTGAGCGAGGCGCGGGAGCAACACCAAGGGTTGCGATCCCATTACCAGTCAGTAAAAAAGACAAAAAGGAAAAAAAAAAAAGAAAGAAAGAAAGCTAAGCTCCTCAGTTGCTTTCCTTTTAAAGCCATCAGAACCACACTCATTAATCCATGGATAGATCAGTCCATCTACCAGGGCACAGTCCTCACAATCTAATCACCTCTCAAAGGCCCAACCTTTTAAATAGCATAATTGGATTTCCCACCCTCTTAACACTGTTACAGAGGGGGTCAACTTTCCAATACATGAACATTTTGGAGGACGTATTTAACCCATAGCACAGGGTGATGGTCTTGAGAGACCAGAAGACCAGAGACACTTAAGAGGCAAAGTTATAAGACTCAGGTGATGGCCTGGATGGAGAGAGAGGAAGTGACCAGACTCACAGGGGATCCTGAGGTTTCTAGACCTGCTCTCTGAGAGGATGCTGTGCCATGTGATTGCTTAGAAAGAGGAAATGGAGTAAGATATAATACCTATTCCATGTTCTTTGTAATGTTGTGAGAGAATATATGATTTGTATAAATAGGTATATATCCACAGCAACCCTATTACTTCTAGCATGGATTAGAGTTAATTCACGTGAACTCCTTGAAAACAAAGGGTTTACTTATGTATCTTTCATTGTGCTTGGCACAGGCCACAGTTGGAGTTCCAGACAGGGTTAATAGATGAAATAATAAAAATAATTATTCTTGCTCTCTTAGTTTTTTAAAAATCAGCTTTATTGAGATATAATTCACATTCCATACAATTTACTCATTTAAAGAAGTTTTTAGTATATTCACAGAGTTGCGCAATCATCACCACAATCAATCTTAGAGCATTTTCATTATCCCCAAAAGAAATCCCATGCCCCACTGCTGTCATCATTCTCATACTCCAGTAAGTAGCGGTCGCTAGTTAACCACTAATTTATTTTCTGTCTCTGCAGATTTGTCTGTTTGGGATATTTCAGATAGATAGAATCATGCACTATGTGGTTCTTTGTGAAAGACTGGCTTCTTTCACTTAGCACGTTTTCAAGACTTGTTCATGTATGTAGCATGCCTGAATACTTCCTTTCTTTTTATTGCCAAATAATATTCCATTGTATTAACATACCACATTTTATTTATCCACTCATCAGTTGATGGATGATTAGGTTGTTTCCACTTTTTGGCTATTACGAATAATACTGCTATAAATGTTTATGTACAAGTTTCTGCATGAACATATGTTTTCATTTCTCCAGGATATATACATAGGAGTGGAATTGTTAGGTCATATGATAACTGTTTTTAACCATTTGAGAAACTGCAAGAGTGTTTTCAAAAGTGGCTACACTGTTTTACAGTTCCCACCAGTGGCATATGAGGGTTCCAATTTCTCTCCATCCCTTCCAATACTTACTATTACCTGACGTTTTGACTATAGCACCTTAGTGAATGTGAAATGGTATCTCACTGTGGTTTTGGTTTGCATTTCTCTGATGACTCATTGTGTTGAGCATCTTTTCATGTGCCTATGGGCTATTTGTATATCTTCTTTGGACAACTATCAGTTCCTTTGCCCATTTGAAAAAAATAGAATTATCTGTCTTTTTATTATTGAGTTGTAATAACTCTTTATATATATATGCTATGTACAACTCTCTTATAAGATACATGATTTACAAAAATGTTCTCTCTTTATTTTTTGGCAGCTGGCTTAGACCTTGGTGTTATCAGCACTCTAACCAACTGAGCTAACTGTCCAGCTCTCTTTTCACTTTCTTGATGGTGTCCTACAAAGCACAAAAGTTTGATGATATTCAGTTTATTTTTTCTTTTATTGCTGGTACTTTCAGCATTACATCTGAGAAACCATTGCCTAATACAAGATCATAGTCCCTTTTTAAAAAATTTTTATTGAATCATAATTGATTATATACATTTTTGGGGTTCAACATTGAGATATGTTGATCTAATCAATATTACTAGCATATATATTGTTACAAATCATACTTATTCTTTATGCCCCTTGTCCAATCTCTCCCCATCCCCCTCTTCCTCTCCCTCCCCCCTCTAATTACCCTAGATTTCTTCTCTCCTCCTGAAAGAGTAATGGTTACTCTGTTGATTTGTTGCCTAGATGATATGTCCAATGCTGAGAGGTGTGTTCAGGTCCCCAAATATTATTGTAGAACAGATGCTTCTTCTGTCACTTTGGAATGGGCTTTGTGGAGAGACATCATCTTCTTTTCTTTGGTTGCTGCTGGTGACTTTCCTTGTATCAATGTACTCCAGTGGCTGGTGGACCATCTGTGTGGTGGTTGTGATGTCTAGCTGCTTTCACAGCAGCTGTGGTTATTGTAGTGGCTGTGGTGGGCCACCCACATGGAGGTGATGTTTCTGGCATGCTCCTTGGCGTTGGCAGTGTGCCTGGTTGTGGGATGGTGGTCTAGTCCCTGGATCCATGCCTCAGGTCCCCAGGCAGGCCCTGAGGTGCTGGCGGTGTACCTGATTGTGGGGGGGGGTTTGGTCCCTGGCAGGCCCTGAGGTGCTGGCAGTATGCCTGGTTGTGGGAGGGGGGGTCCAGTCCCCAGCTTTATGCCTCAGGTCCTTGGGTGGGCTCCAAAGCTCCAGCAGTGTGCCTGGACCAGAACTAATATTTTGTCCTTTGCTTACTTCTAAAATGGGGGGACTTCCTGTGAGGACCACTACTTGAGCTGTGTGGTTTAGCTAAATTGCTGCTTTGCTGCTGTTTCCATAGGGAAGGCTTTTTGTTCAGGTTTTAATGGTTGACTTCATAGCTCCTTCCAGCTCTCCAGAGACCTGGTGCACCCGGGTTGTGTAGAAACTGTGATCTGGGCCTAAGTCTTTACATCAAACTGCACACCATGCGATTCTATATTCCTGACCAGTCTCCTCTGAGTGGTCCCACACTGACTGGGGGGCAGATCAGCTGTTTTTGCTGTGCCCCAGTGTTCCCCTGGTGAGCCTGTCTCCCCCACCGCCTGTGCTGCAAACACTTCTCATGGGATGGCCCATGTGCTGGTCCCTTACAATGACTCACTGGCCTCTGAGTGGCTCCTTTTTTTCAGTTGTGGCTCCTCACACTCCTATATGGGTCCATGGGAACCCTATTAGTGGTCTTGCTGGCCTAGGGGCCACCAAAACCCTCTTCTCCTCTGCCACCTTCATGCAACTCAATCCTAAGGGCACAGCTGTGGCCTTTTCCAGCTCCTGCTCCAAGCGCTCAGCAGCTCCAGCCTTAAAGCAGCCACGGCACAAAATGGTCAGAGTAGTTTTTTCTTTCTCTCATCATGGCTTCTCCCACCTTCATGCACTCCATAGGTCTCTCTTCCTCTTCCCCTGAGCTCTAGCAGCCGCAGCTTGGCTGTCATTGCTTTTTTATAGTTGTAAATTGGTTGATTTGTGGGAGAGAGTGACACTGGGGACTGTTGATCCTGCCATCTTGACAGGAAGCCTCATAGTCCCTTGTTTTTTAAAAAACAACTTCTATTTCTCTTTTGTTACTTTTATAACTTTTTGTATTGTTTCACTATAATCCTTTTTACGCATATATACCTTGTCCTGCTCTTTTCCCTCTCTTTCTCCCTGTAATTATCTACCTTTAAATAAGTTCTTTGTGTATATAATGGTTTGATCCTGTTTTTATTACTGAAAATTTTATAGTGAGCATGTTCCCATGTCATTCAAAATATTTGGAAAAGATTACATAAAATGGCTGTAAATCTCACTATGTAATTTATGTATCATGATGTATTTAATCATTGTCATATTCTTGCACATTTATAAACTATTTTCAATACTGTGGTATTATTATTATTAAGGGCTAGTGAGCATACATATAAATATATCTTGGTCCAAATACCTAATTCTTTCCCTAGAATAGATTCTAGTTAAGAGGTGGAATAACTGGGTCAAAGGGCATGAGCATCTTTCTAGACTGCATGCAAATTGTTTTCCAGAAAGTTGTGCCAATTCACACTCTCCTTGTAAGAGCCTATTTCATTGTATCTTTACCAGTATGGTATTATTTTTAATCAAGTAGTTACTGTGTGAGGGCTTCTCCTTGATGCCCAGCCCCCCCTCCCCCATATTTACTTAAAGCTGAGCCTGCAGCAGCCACGTAAGGGTAAGGCAGTTCTCCCAGGAAGCCATAAATTCTGCCAAAGCTTTCACAGTATTCCCGTGACTTTTCAGTGACTTCACACTTCATTTAAAAGTCATAAAACAATTATCAGGTCATTAGCAGGTACTTTTTTTAAAGCAGTTTAAAAAAAAAAATCTCTTAAAGAGATGTCTTCTGAGCTAGTGGTGTTTTATTTTAATCTCTTAAAGAGATGTCTTCTAAGGGGGGGGAAAATGGCGGCGCGTCTGGAGCACCAGTGTCGGGAAACAGCGCGATCCTGAGTGCTCTCTTAAAGAGATGTCTTCTGAGCTAGTGGTGTTTTATTTTGCAAGGCAGAGAGAGGAATGTGGACAGGAATAGTTGACAAAAAATGAATAAGGGCAAGTATTGGAGTTATGGGAGAAATGAGTGGATCATCCTGTTCACTATATTTAGGTGATCTCCTTGAGGACAGGGACTCCAGTTTTCTCTTCTATGGTGAAGCTCTTAAGATAATAGACTTAAGGTAGGCAGATCGATGTCTGGCTGAGTGATCTTAGGTCTGCCTTAATTGCACACAGAACACAGCATAGCTAAGTTCATATTAGGTTCTCAGTAAATGTTAACTATTTTCCGTTATTGTTCATCTCTGTATCCCCAATAGGACAGCAAGCACTGGGGATAGCCAAAACAGGTACTCAGTACAATTATTAAATTGAATTAGTTATGGAAAAACCAAAAAAAGTGTGTATGGAAAAAAACTTTCCAATTTTCCATATTTTACACTACTCATAATCCTCTATTTCAAAATTAAGCCATCTCATATTGGAAATTTTCCTATGCTATTATCTAGTCAGGCTTCCTTCCTGAGATTTTACTCTGAAATACACAGTTACTTGTAGTCTGTCATGTTTCTATTCTTGTAGGAATATGCATTGTGCTTCAGTTCTGCTATTTTAAATCATTTAGCAGATAACCAAAAAACAAAAATACATATCACTTAGAGTCTGATTTAATCAAGAAACATGGGATGAAGTGTGAAAAATCCAGTGTTGTTCTGATCCTTGGCTTTACTGAAGGCTGCAAAAAGGTTTAAGTGACCTTTCCAGGATAGGATTTTATGACCTGGTAAATTCCCCAGGCTTAGCAGTTGTCAGTGAAAACATGCAGGTGAGAATATGAAGATCCTTTCTCTCCATCTACATCTTTCCAATGAGTAGATGAGATAATGGACCTGAAAGCACCCCCCAAAAAAGTAAAGTTTTATAAATCTAAAACATTATTGTTATGATGCAGGTGATATCAGTACAACAGAAGTATGAAGGAGTTAAAATTGAAGCAACGATTTTTTTTTATCATTTCCAATGATCTTACCACTAGACCTTGTTAGAGGTTTTGTGGTCCAAATCTCTTACTTTTACATATGAACAAAAGAGTAATGTTACTTTATCAAGATCACATTATTTAAAACCAAAGTCTTGTTACTCTGTATAAAAATAGTGGATGGTAAAAATTAATAATTTAAAAAGTTCATAAAAGACTATATTATTTATCTTCACAATGCAAAGAAAATACAAATTTGCATTCATGTATTTCATTTTTTGGGTGCATGTTAAATGTTACTGTCCCAAGGTAAATTTTAAAAATCTGAAATAAGAAATATCAATTATGAAGTCTTTATTGGAATTGATCATTTCCATGTTTTGAAAATGTCTTTGCTGTATAAACAGGACAGAGTTTAAATTCTCAGTCTCTGAGTTTATTGTAAGTTTGCCAAATAGCCCTTTTCTTCAGAGAACTACTTGCAAGGAAACTGCTATCTTCCTTGGAGGTTAACTGACATTAACATTAATAAAAGTTAATGAAGTCTTTCAGGAACTCCCCTCCCCACCCCCACTCCCCCTTGGGCTACCATATTTAAAGTTAAGCTACTTCTGTTAAGTGAAACTTTAAGAAAGCTATTTTTGGTAACCAGCATTCACATTAACTTGATCTATAAAGGTCCTCTAGGCAAGGTATTGAGTGACATTTTGAATACACAAAGCAAACACTAGGTTGCAAAATTTTTTGCAAATATTACTTTGATCCTCAGGAGAAAGTTTTCCACACTCACTTTTGGACGATACTGTATTTAAAACACACTTCTCCTTAATCCAATTCTATTTGGAGGCACTTAAGAGTTAGGGAGTGAGAAATCTAAATCACTTTAGAGAGCTCTAGAAAATGCCATATTTTACCATTATAATTTGAAGGGCAAACAGACAAGTGATTATGGAATTTGGGGTTGAAGTTTCTGTATGTTTATGACCTAATGGAATGGCCTAATCAGGAGGAGAGCGGCAGAAATTGGCCATTGGATACTATTCCTTGTGCAACAAAGCAGGGTGCACAGAGATTCTGGAAAAGAAGCAAAAACAAAGAGCAGAAGGTAGAGGAAAGGGTTAATCTGCTGTTCTCAGGCTACAGCAGATTCTGATCTTTCTGCTGCCATGAACTTGAAATAGCAATGAGCACTGCAGAATATGTATTGCAGATGCATTTGTCATCAGATAATCTGCATGGTTGGGAAGCAAGATGATTCTTTTCCCTTTGCAAAAAGATAAAATACTAGTTCTTCCAAAAGCTGCACTCTAAGACTATTACATAACACTCATTGTAACTGATTTGAAACAATTTTAATTGGTACTTACCTGGGACGCTATGTCACTTTTCTTTCACCAACTCTTTCAACATGGCATAGTGAATTGCCTCTCATTGGCAGCTGTGAAAGTATGATAAGACAGGATGATGTATACAAATGATTTCTTCTTCCGAAGAATTCATCCAGAAGAATTGTCAAATTATTTTTAAATGGCTGTAGTTCTTATTGAAACATTGCAAGAGAGGTCTAAAACCTTCACTTGCATTACATGACATTGCTATTTGATAGTTCTATCGCAGAATCATGGGCTGCTTGAGCTGGGACATACTTGAGCTGGGACCATCTTTTCTTTTTTTTTTTTGTCTTTTTCCATGTCCGGCAACGGATCGCAACCCTCAGTGTTGCCCCCGTACCGGACCGGGACCGGCAACGGGATCGCAACCCTCAGTGTTGCCCCCGCGCCTCGCTCAGCCAGTGAGCGGGAACCGGTCTGTATGTGGGATCCGAACCCTCGGCGGGAGCGCCTCCGCGCTTCCCAAGCGGCGCACTAGCGCAGTGCGCCACCGGGCCGGCCCTGGGACCATCTTTTCTAAAGCACCCTTCTTTTTCCAAATGAGATAACATAGATCCACAGAGGTTAGGTAACTTGAGAGATATACAGTAAACTTGAGGATAAAAGAAGGCTTCAGAAGTCTAAAAGATCACAGTCCCTTATATAACTGATTATGAAGAAGGCTGAAGGGGGTCTAAGATTCCTTCAATATCAATATTGGAGATGGGGGCAACGGAAAGAAGGGAACAGGTTGTAAAGAGAAGGGGTATTTCACTGACTTTGGTTACAAGGTTAAAATAGTTCTAGTCTTCTTTCGAGATAATATTTCAGAAGAGTTTTTGGTTGATAATAATGTAGGTTTTCTTTATGAAGTATAGGGCCAGGCTCTCATTCTTTACAGCTATCTGGGAAGGGCTTAAAGGGACTAATTAGACCCGAAGTGAAAAAACATTTTGCATTTATTTACAATCTACATTTTGAGTAACTCATATTTTCCAGATTCCTCTTGGTAGTCTCCTCTGCATGAAGAAAGGATAGAGGGAAGACTGAGCAATCACCCTCTCTTGTAAGCTCTCTTGACAAACATCATGACCTGGCAACTATTTTCTTGCCCTGTGAGGAATTTTCTAATAGCCCTGGGATTATTTTGTTGCTGTTAGTATCAATAAAGCAAAGGTGCACGTCTATAATGGTTACATCCGAATAAAATATTCCTTATATACAAAATGTATTTAAAACAATTGTCATTCTGCTGCTTTACATTGCCTTATTTATATAAATCATAGTACTCCATTTTGATATCTGGTGTACTATTATTTAAGAGGGCGATTGAGGGGTTGTTGAGCAGACATTCTGTAGAAAAGGATGCTGATGGCACCTTATATCTATTCTTTCTTCCTTGCTTAGTAATAGAAACCCCATTTTAGTGGGGGAACTTGGCTGCCATGATAAAAGACTACGTTGTCCAGGTTCCTTGCAGCCAGGTGGGGGCCACGTGACTAAGTTCTAGCTAAGGCGATGTGAACAGAACTGTTGCTTGGGACCTCCAAGGGGTCTTAAAAGAGAAGGGCATGCCCTTTCTCTGCACCTTCATCTTCTTGCTGGCTGAATTTGGAGGAGATAGATGGAGCTCCACCTTGAACCCAAATGTAATATGGAATTGACCTTCAACCCAATTGTAATGTGAGAAAGGTGTGGAGCAGCATGAAAAGGGATGTGGGCCACTGACTCCAGGGAGCTTCACACCGGCTCGGATCCCCTGCTGCTGGACTTTTTTAGGTGACAGAAAAATAAATGTCATTCTCATTTAAGCCACTATGACTTGGGTATCTCCAGATATATTCAACAAAATGTAATCCTAAATAATACATATTTCAAAATAGTATGCAAAACATTTCGCCCATATAGGAAAATCATCAAGCCAAAAGTTTTGCCAGTGGGCACAAAAAATATGTTTTACTCAATACCTTTATGCTGTCATTGTAAATGACAATTTATCTTGGTGGTTTGAAAGTTTTTATGTCATAATGTTGAATTTTTGAATCACATTTCCCCTTACATGCTGTGTGGAGCCTTGAGAGGAATCCTACAGACTGAATTCTGTGCCACCTGAGTCATTTTATTGGCACTATGTCATGAATAGGCCATCCTGACCTCAATTTCTCCCTATGTAAAATAAAAATTCTGGAATAAAAGTCTCCATAATTCTCTAACCTTTGTGGGCTGTAAGTTTATAGAACTGCCTATTTCCTTTTATTTATTTTTGTATTTCATTTTTAACATTAAAATAAAAATTATTGAGAAAATTGATTATACATGTTTGTCGGGTACAGAGTTTACTGTCAATACTTGTGTACAATATGTGGTGATCAAATCAGGATAATAAGCATGTTCATCATTACAAAATGTACTTATTCTTTGTGTTCATTAACCAATTTCTCACTAAACCCCTACCCCGACCCTTTCCCACCTCTAGTAACCACAGTTCTCTTCTCTCCACTAAAACTGACTCTGGGCCCCAGTCATATATACAAATATATGTTAACAAGTACTTATGAATGCCTGGTGTATATATATAGATGATTATCCAGCTTTGCATTATGGATGTGTGTGCTTTGGGGGGAGGATGGCCATGAGGTTCATTTTCAATGAGTCTATGTTCTAATTTTATAGAAAATATGCAAACATCAAGTCATGGAATTTTGAATGACCTGTGTCTCCTGCTCCTAGTTCAATGCTATCCCTTCTCTCCTATTCCACATTCTTTGTCTCACAGAGCTGCACATATGAAGTTGACACAGGTCTGCTAGCTCTGATAAGTCATCCCACCTCTCCCTAATTAACATTAACTGTGCTTCATCTCACTTTTCAAGCTACATATCAACAAGGGCAAAATGTTGTATTGTTCACTGTATGCCCATGTGTTGAAAGAGTTGAGAGCCAATTCAATCAGAAAAGATTTTCTGGAGGAGGTGAGTTTTGATCCAGAGTTTTAGGGAGGTAATAAATGTGGGTTGTCAGAGAAGTGAGGAGGTTGTCTTAAAAGAGGTTAATGGATTCCACAAAGGCACCGAGCTGGCCATGGGGCAGACAAGTCGGCTGAAGTTGAAGTTGTAAGGGGTCCCACAGCTTTCTTGCCCTTTTTTTCCTGCCCTGACTTTCTTATTAGCATGAAACACTCCCTGTAAGCTCAGTGTTTCTCTGGAGCATGGAAGGAGCTCATGTAGAAGAAAAATGGGTAAGAATATGGCTCTGGTGGAAGTAATTTTAAAGATACAGAGCAAAGAATGGCAAAATCACCACTGCAAGAATGTGTCCCCTTTGTACAAGAGATTCCATTTGCATATTTAGGTTTCATGCTTCACTGTGTGCCTATGTGGTAGGGGTGAGATAAAGTTGCAGAAGGAACTTAGAATTGCATGACTTTCGAAAGTTAAGTCAGCTGTGACTTTGCACTAATAAAGAATCTTCATGGGCTTAATTTTCTTGTGGCTGTGTGTGTGTGTGCGTGTGTATGTAATATATAATGTAAAGAGAATAAATAGGCAGCTGGTTTATTGCAAGCAGTGTGTTTACCTGGTGTATTATCATTGAAATTATCAGAGATATTAGAAGTGGAAAAATTCAGTGTTTTAAGTGTCACCTCTAGTCTCCTCCTTTGACAGCACAAACCTACCCAACAGGACAGTTCCTGTCATGACAGTTCCTAAGCACTGATTTGGACATTGTCACAGGAATAAAGCACATAGCTATGGGTTCCCATAGCACAAGCTATAGCAAACTGGGCTGGCATGCTGGAAGGAATGCATGCAAGCTACAAGTCAAAGTCAGTGCTGGTTTACGTTTTCTGTCAGCAGCATGGGAGCAACTCTCTTGCCTGGGTCATCTTCCAAGGTTCTCTGCCATCTTGTTTGTGGCTGATAAATACCCTCCAACAATGGTGATGTGTTGTGCACATCTACAAACATAAGTGACAGAGAAAACCTTGAGAAGCAGGGGGAAACAGCCCTTTGCACTTGGCTCTCCTTTTAATAGCTAATTTCTTGGATTCCTTTCATCCTCTCTCCCCCCTCTCTCCAACCACATATACACGTATAGTTGGCATAAATTTGCTCAACAGCAGTTGTGTACAAAACACCACATTGTTTTATGTTTCTAAATCTAATTAAATCCAGTTTTAATCTCTGTGGGCTGGGTTTAACCTCTGATACCCATATCAGTCATTATTGGAGACCTCTTCACCTGAAGGTGGCCCCAGAGTCCCAGGGTGTTCTGCAGTTCAGAAAAATTGGGGAAGGGCCTCTAACTCTTTAGGCCATCAGGGACACTGCTGAGATGCATGTTGTCGAAACCCTTCCAAGACGGGAGGCCCATCTCCTACTGTATCAAATGTGGGTGTGGGTATCATTCTCCATGTCTCCTGAAGCCACTGCTCCATGTGTTCAGGCTCCAGCTTCCCAGGCCATCCCATCAGACGTCCTGGACAATAAATAGGAGGGGAGGGCAGGCCCCACAGCTCCTCGCACTTACCACTCAGGTTCCTCTGTCTGTTCCCAGCTCATTGTCATCACCTAAACTGAAAGCCGTAGCCCCCATCCTTTTTCTATCAGGAAAGACCAGCCATCTTTTACCATCTCTTTGGTTACCATCTCTTTGGCTAGCAACAGACTCAGAAGCCTGGGTAAGGTTATTTTTCAGGTTTCTGGAAATTTCTGTTATTAACTTATAAGCCTAAAATTTCTGGGAGCTCTGATCTCAGAACTCAACAGTCTGACCAATCTAGAAAAAGCAAAGTGAAATTTCCCTTATCTTTCCTAGATCCTATTGCAGTAGCAGAAACAAGACGTAAATTCATATTTGAATTATCTTGAACAAAGACATTTTAGAGTGTGTAGGAGTTTGTGGCAGGTGGGAGCGAAACAGGAATTTTTTGACCAGTGGAAAATTGGTGAAATTGTTGATTTGTTTCAATTGTTGTTGTTGATGTTCTTTTGTGTTCTAAAGTGCAAGACTTTTCTTAAGGTTAGTTGGAATGTTAAGTCAGTAAGCAAAATCAACAGGTTGTTTCTGTATCACAGACCTACCAACCTCTTGTTCCATTTCTAAAGCTGGATTAATTATTCTTCCATTCCGGTGGTGTGGTAGAGAACAATATGTCTGTTGATTGCTTGAAGCAGCAAAATGTTTTGCTTTAAGTCTCCTGCAAGGATGGAGAGGAATTTGGAAAAAGCCAAATGAAGAGGTTTTTCCCAGAGTTTTGTGAGGTTGACAATGTACCAAGTGTTGACAGTAAAGATACATGCCTTGAGAATGACATTACTTTCTAAGTCCCTCTAGATTACTAAATTCATCCTTTGATATGAAAACATGACCATGACTGAAAAAATCAATTAGCACATATGCCATATGTCCAAATTTAGCCTAAAGATGAGACAGGCATTCTCTTTTATTTATTGGGAGCCACTAAACTATGAGTCCCCAAATTAAGCAGGGTTAAATATGATTTATCTATACTTGTATTAATTTTCTATTGTTGCTGTAACAAATTGCCAGAAATTTTAGAGGCTTAAAACACCTACTTATTATTTTACAGTTTTGTACACCAGAAATCCAGGTACAGCATGCCTGAACTTGATCATCTGCTTAGAGGTTCAAAGGCCAAAATCAAGGTGTTGGCAGGGCTGTGTTCCTTTCTGGAGGCTCTGGGGAAGATCTACTTCCAAGCAAGTTCTGGGTGTTGGTAGAATCCGGTTTCTTATCAGTGTAGGTCTGTGGTTCTGCTTCCTGGCTGGCTGTCAGCTGGGGACCACCCTTTCTTGGCTTCCAGGTGCTCTCTTTGGTCCTTGCAAAAGTCCCCCTCTGTCACATGAGCCCCTCCATCTCAGAGCCAGCCAAAGATTGAGTCCTTGTCACTCTTAGAATCTCTTTGACTTCTTCTTTTGCTACATCTCTTCTGCCTCTAGCTAGAGAAAATTCTCCCACTCCTAATGGCTCATGTAAGCAGATTGGGGCCAACCAGTTATTCCAGGATAACTCCCCTAAAATCCATAACCTTAATCACACCTGCAAAGTCCCTTTGTAACATATTCCAGGGATTAGGACGTGGATACATTTGGCAGGTTGTTCTGCCTACCAAAATGCCTGTTTGTAGAAAAATATGACTTTCAATTTGCCTGTTTTGAAGTTAAAAAGCAAAGAACATAAGACTATTCAATAAAAATAACAACAACAACAACAAATCACAACTTTATTTCAGTCCCAGGTAAGGCTAGTTGGGATGGGCTTGGCAGAACGGAGGCAACACAAAATCCAGAGAGAATTCATTTTTAAAAAGGGGGCGAGGGGAAGAGGAGAGAGCTGCAAAGATGGAGGAAGGCAGAGCCATGGAAAGAGAAGAGAAAGAGGGAAAGGGAGAGAAGGAACTGGATAGAGAGGTAGAGGGGAGATGAAAGAGGAGAGACAGTACATAATGGTTATGAAAGATATATAAAGATATACAAAGGAGAAGACAGATGCAGGAAGGCATGTGAATAAGGGAAAAGTTCAGTAGATTAAAGTGAAGGTTAATGAAGGTCCTTTGGGCATTTAGGGCATTTGCTATCTATTAGGGAGACATACTCTCTAATTTTCCTAAGACAATTCCAGATCACACTAATTGTCCTGGCATCTTTGTTAGCTGCCTTTTCCCTCTTGTGAGTGTCCTGATTTGGACAATATATTATATAGCAATCCTCCCTTAATAGGATTCTATTTAGAAGGTACATTAACTGTTGACCATTTTTTTTTGCAGCGTTTAAGATGTTATCAGGAATATCTGCTCCACGAGTTGGTCTCAGTATTCTGCAAAATGCATGAAATTCATCAGTGACTGACTCTGGTCCTTGAATCAAGTTTCCAATTCCTGAATTTATCTTTTGTTTCTGTTTGTCGCTGACATTCACAGTCTGTAAACTCCATTAGTGGTATTAGAAAATGTCTGTGTTTTTTCTTTGAAACTAATCTTCTTTCTCCACTCTTAATATATCATTGTTTAACACATAATTTAAAATGTAATCCTATGCTTCTGGAGGGAGAAAAATGAAAACTCATTATCTTTTATATGTTAACTCAAAACAGGCTTTCTAGTATTTTAGTTTTTCCAGATTAAAATGTCAGCTTTTCCATATCATTTGGGTCCCTTTTAAATGGTTTAAATTCTTAGAAGTTACATTCATGTTTGCATGCTAATACGTATAAACAATGGTGATAAATAAAAGGGCATCTGACCAATAGAAAGGCTAACTCTGGCTTTGATGAGACAGTATTTCAGCTTGATTTGGTTATTAAACCACATACAAGGCTCTTGACTTCCTGTTATCACACTCAGGAGGACTGGTTATTGGATTATCAGATAGTTTCAACTTTGGTTTAAATAAGATTGATTTTCATGGCCTACAGTTTAGTTCTGAATAATCTATGTGTTGTTCTGGAATGTAAAGCTTTTAGGAAGTAGTGGATAAGAGAAATATCTTATTTGCTACAGATTAAAATAGTACGCAATGCCCAAACTTCAGAGTCAGGCAGACTGGGATTAAATGCTGACTGCATCCCTTAGGAGCCGTATGACCTTGGACAAATTGCTCATCCTTTCTGACACCCAGTGTCTTTATGGGCAAAGAGGGGACATCATTATCAACCTGGGGCTGGGGAAGTTGGATGCAGATTAGGTGAGATTAATGACAAATCCCTAGCCAAGTTTCTGGTGCACAGAGCTCAAAAATTATTGGTCACAATACCTTGCCTCTTAGGGCGGCTAGTGTGCTGGTATATTAACCTCAGCTTCTTCATCTAACCTTGACCTGAACCCAATTTTGTGATGAAAGAGTCAGTCTATCTAGACTCAACATTCTTTTATATTATCCTAATTATATCTGAGTAATTTTTTCAGTTATACCCTCAGGGTCTTCTAAAACATAGTTTAGGTATTTTAAAGGATCATTTTCTAAAGCAGTAATAAAAAATGACTTCTAAAAAGACTAGAAATTTGAAATTTCATAACAGGTCCAGAAACAATAGCATTTTATTATTTACAGTAGATTTGTCATTTCAATAGCAAATGCTTCTTTATTTTAGTTCAAAGGTCTTACCCTGAAGAACTTAATAGTCATTCTTCTCAAAAGTAACAAAAATCTTTTGTGTTGTATTTTTTTGGAATAAAAGAAAATAGCCTCGATTGGTGATTTGAGAGCACCAAGTCCCCCTGTGTTTCCTTCAGTGCCTGGTTTATAGCTCCTTCCCCAGATGCTGTTGTCCGTAGTGTTGAATGGCAGACTGAGACTGTAGCTCCAGTTTCAGTGTTTGATGGCCAGGGGCTTCTTCCATGCTGGGCCCATGAAGAGCATCTTTTGGTTTGTAGCTGCTGTTCTTCTGTGTTTGGTCTGTTGTAATTTTAAAGCTCTTCTTGGACTCCCCGAATGCTTCAGGGGTCATTGTGTTCCTTGTAACCATTTGTTAAATCTTCCTATACAGTGTCTTATTTAATGCTGTGGGTCAGAGTTTTTTGAAGTATTTCTCTGGTGCAGCTCACTCGGGGTTGTTGAGATTCAAGTTGCTTACAGTGGTATTCTCGCTCATTCATTGAACACATGTTTACTGCTCCCCTTGTAGGTGTAGACGCCTGTCATGGGCACTATAAGGAAATAAAAGATGAGTATGATTTAGTCCCTCACTTCAAGAAGCTTAGGAACTGGTGAGAGGCAAGACAGGGAAATCGGTGAACAGATTTGGTAAAGTGAGGCAGAATAAAGTAAGTGTTTTAGGAGAGGTAGGAGTTGTGTGCTATGTGAGCCTATAGCAGTAATTTTCCACCCTGACTACACATCAGAATCATGTGGGGGGGCTTTTAAAAATCCTGGTACACATGGTATATCCCAGACAAATTCGGAAGCTTTGGGAATGGGCTCAAGGCATCATTATTGTTAAAGCCGATTCCAGGGATTCCAATGTGCAAAGTTGAGACGACTGGCCTAAAAAGGGCCCGACAAATTGTAATTCTAACTGGCTCTGCGGTAGGGTGATCATGAAGACTTAGGTGCCTTTCTTTCCAGTGATTTCTTGTACCTGTCCTCACGTCGCATATTGGATTTTGAAGACCCCCACTCTAATTTGAGAGGGCACTTGTGTAATTAGTACACACTCAATAAACGTTTGTTGATCGATAAACACCCACTTTTCTAATGCCCCCCACCTTTTAGCAGCAAACATTATTGAACACCTGCTGTGCTATGGGCACTGTACTGAGTGTGGGGACAGAGCAGTAAGTACAATCGTATCTCTGCCTGGAAGCTCAGTATTTCCCACATTGTGGTTTCCCCTCCAACAGAACCGTCTGGGGAGCTTATTAACAGAGCAGGTTTTTGTATCTCTCCCCAGCCAATTGATTGAGCCTTTAGGGGTGAAGTCCAGGAATCTCCTCTGCTCACAGGCTGCCCAGATTCCTGTGTACAGCAAAGCCTGAAATCACTACATGATGACACATGAAGAGCCACGACGACAGGACAGAGCTGGGGAAGGACACTTGGGCCCCACATCAGAGAGGTCAGCTTTTCCTGGGGGGACCAGGAAAGGCATCTTGGAGGAGGTGGCACCTGCGGTGGTCTCAAAGGATGACTGTTTGCTCACAGGGAGAGAATGAGAGGAGAGCATCTCAGATGAAAGGAAGACTGTGTTATGTCACCAGGACACGGATAAACATGGCCTGTTGAGGAGATTGAAGCCGGATTGTAAGGGGCCCTTTGTCATTTTAAGCTAATTAACCTTTATTGATTTTCTGCAGTGTTTTAAACCTAGTGCACAAAGAGGGTAATAAACTGCTCAGGGAACAGGGCGTTCCTAGGTCTGGCTCCAAGCTCCCTTTCTACTTGGCAGAGCAATGCCAAGCTCTGAAAATCTCCCAAGAACACAGAGTCTTTCTTGATTTGCAGTGTTGTAAAGCCCCAACCCAGTATACTGGTGTCTGCATGAGAAAGCCACAGAGTTCTAGCCCCTGCAGTCAGGAACAACCCTGCAATACAGCACTACATGTAGAGAAGGCAGTCCCCCATCTCCACTCTTCTGGAAGCTCTAGAAGGAGGCAGGGTCTAGTTGGAAAGGGTGGGCAGGGAGTTGGCTAAGGAAGACACTCCAGGAGGTTACAGCTGGTAATCCAGGGAAATCAGTGGTTTGGTTTCATAACACTGTGAATGCTGGGCTACCAACATTATGAGTTAAATAGGCTTTGGTATCCTAACCCAGAATTCCAACCATTTATGACTTTTTCGTACAAAGAGTAAATGGCAAAGAGTAAACCATGTTCCAAAAACTAAATTTGTTGGAGTAACAACAGCTATTTATTGACTGCTTACTAGGCAGCCGGCCTCAAATGCTGTGAGCCTCACATTTACTCCTCGTTACTGCTCAGCTCCTTTTACCCCCAACCCTCTGAGACATGCAGTGTCATTACATCTGTTTTATAGATCGCCTGGCTTGTGACAGTTGGGGTCTGGACCTAGGTGCATGCAGCTATTAGAAACAGTCTGCAGCAATCATGCCAGGCCACTTTTGGAATAAGGCTTTTTCTTAAATTGTTAATTTTTTTCTACCTTTTTACTTCATATATATATATATATATGG
>NW_007727329.1:134927-142058 GCF_000696425.1 Galeopterus variegatus | reverse complement strand
AGGCTTTTTCTTAAATTGTTAATTTTTTTCTACCTTTTTACTTCATATATATATATATATATGGTAAGGTAAAACAAATTGAAAATAAATAAAATGCCCAGAATAAGCAGACAGAACGATACTACTCCCTCCCTTCTGTCCTACAGTGCTCACTGTCATACACAGTACCCTTTTGCGGAATACTTTTGCTTAAGAATGCCAGATAAAGGGGTAAGAAAATGTAAATCTATTCGATTTGTCAGGAATTACAGCAAGGGTTGAATATCATATTACTCTGCTCCAGGAAGTGTTTTCAAATACACTAGAAGATGAATGTGATTCTGCAAAACAAAGTTTAGAAGATGAGGATGAATCCAATTGAATTATGAAAACAAATACTGAGATTTATTAAGTATATGAGGGGACTTGAAAAAGTTAATGGAAAGATTTGTATTATCTTTTAATTCCACTTTTTCTATGAACTTTTTGAATGACCTTTACATTCCTTTATAATATAATTTTGCCTAATACCTGGATAACTACTGGAGTCTTGATTCATGGTTTATGAAAACAAAACCTGGAGAGAAGATAAACTGTGAGCTCTGTTGGTTCTCTTTGCACGTATTGTCTTCACAGGAGAAATATGTATAGAGACTGCTTTAGTGAGAACTTATCCTTTAAATGTAAAAACGGGACAACTGGGGAAAAAGAATTCCTTCATAGTGATCTGGAATTTCACTAATATTCATTTACATATTTGCTCATTTTTACTCAAAAGATATAATTATTCATGCAGTTACAATTTTGTGAATAGTTTGACATTTAATCCAACTGTCTTGTGTTCATTTGTTGTGAAGCACCCTCCCACAAGAAATGCACTTACACGCCACTTGTGCAGAAAAAGGCAGTTTGTTCACTCCAGCTGGCCAGCGTCTGTCTCCCAAGGAGCAATCAAGGAAGAGAGACGTCGGGCCTTGGTCTTGTGGTTTTTAAAGGTAAAAACCACATCCCGTCAGGCCGGCCCTGTGGCGCACTCGGGAGAG
Organism: Galeopterus variegatus; assembly: GCF_000696425.1. Taxonomy (NCBI): domain Eukaryota; kingdom Metazoa; phylum Chordata; class Mammalia; order Dermoptera; family Cynocephalidae; genus Galeopterus; species Galeopterus variegatus. The sequence goes on along the minus strand of NW_007727329.1, from coordinate 141,036 downwards.
TGCGGCACTGGGAGCACAGCGGTGCTCCCGCCATGGGTTCGGATCCTATATAGGTATGGCTGGTGCGCTCACTGGCTGAGCGCGGTGCCGGGCGACACCAAGCCAAGGGCTGATCCCCTTACCGGTCACAAAAAGGACAAAAAAAAAAAAAAAAAAAAAAAACACATCCCGTTGGCACACGGGTTTGTCCAGGTACACAAAGCAAGCTAGGGAGCTAGGTCATAGAGGCCGAGAATGATCCATTTGAGCAATCAAGCATACAAGTTTTCATTGTGTATAGGTTCCTGTTCCCATGTAATAATTCACTGTGTATGGCTCCTGTTTCTATGCAACAGTTTTTGTTTCTATGAGAAGGTCAATGGTTTCTCATGCAGAAGGGAGGGTAGTCTGCAGGTCAGATGGGGCAAAATGGAGTTACTTAGGTTAAGCGAGCAATTTTACAGAAGCAGATAGCGTACGTTAGGAGGGTGTAGGGAGCTCTATTTCACATTCACTGGGTAGTCTGAGCATGTTCTCTCTTTCCAAACTATTACCAGTCTTTACAGTCATTTGATATGATTCAATTATATCATATTATTTAAACAATACTCTCCTGAGTGACTTCCATGTACCAGGTATTGCATTTGTAATCGTTTTTTCTACAACATGGTAATTTCAGATACCTAAGGGTTAACAAAGAATCACATAGTTGTTAGGCATTTCAAAATATTTATAGTGAAGATATGAGTTTACATGACCTCTTAGTAAAAAGAAATTAATTGAGCTCATGCTGTGAAACTAAATAAATCAGTGGGAAGAAAAACGGTAGGATTTACTAGCGGAAGTAATTAGATAAAGAATTTTCTGTTGTACTAAGTTGCCTCTGTTTGTTTCTGAATGGCTGCTAATGTTTAAATATCTGGGCTGCCAGATTTTTGCAATTTTGCCAACATTTTCTCTATTCCAAGTGTTACTGGAAAGCTAATCAGATGCAGCAATTGATTTAATGACAGAATGATTCAATAGTTGCAGTCTTCCGTAAAATCTTTTTTTTTTATTCATAAGGTAAATTATCAATGTATAGAACTTCTCAGAAAAGCAGTTGTCTTTGCTCCCTTGTAAAGTCGAGCTTCCTGCACTCAAATTTGTTTTAGAGTAGAATGTTTCACCTACAGAGCCTTGTGCTGGAGCGTAAGCACAGTCCATCACTGGCAACTGAGTCTCTATTGAGATGGCGGTCTGTATGGTAATTACATGGCAGCTTAAATCGCATGTAATCAGAACAACGCAACTTGATAAAAGACTGTGTCCAGGGCTCTCTGAGAAGCAATCAGTAATAGAAGTTTGTGTGTTTGCCCATCGCTGTGAAAAAGGGTCCAGGGTTTTGATAGGAAAAATCAAAGGAGCCTTCTCTGTACCTGAAGTGCCTGCCTCAATCCCTAACACCAGACTTCAGTGCACAATGTGCAGTTCTCCCCCTTACAGGCATGTGTAGTATGAAAGAGAGATAGATGGTAGATACATAGATACACAGATAGGTGATAGGAGGCAGACAGACAGACAGACAGATAGATAATGATTGATAGATGATGGATGATGGAGAAATAAATGATTTGATGACAGACGGATAGATAAATAATAGAGATAGAGACGTGTGTACACACACACACTCTTCACATATACAAGGGTACTTCAAAAAAGTCAGGGAAAGATTCATATTATCTTTTCATTCTATTTTTCTAATGACCTTATTGAAGTACCCTCATATATGCTTAATGACCAGAGAAAGTACAAAACAGACATGAAAACTGCAGATTTCATGTCAAAGCTGGAAGTCTTTTCAAAAGCCCACAGATACCAAATGTGACATGGTTTGTGGGGAGGGAAAAGAGTGGGTTGGGCAGGAGGCACCCCCCGATAGAGCCCTGAGCTCAGTTGACCCCCACTTCTAGAACTTGTTTTCTCTACTAATTCCTGGATAATTGGCAGCTTCCCCAAACTGCAGAAATTGACCCTTATCTCACACCATATACAAAAACCAATGCACAATGAGTTAAAGACTTCGTCCTAAGATCTGAAACTGTATAACCACAAGAAGAAAATATAGAGGGAAAGCTCTATGACGCTGGTCAGAGCAATGATTTTTTGTATATGAACTCAAAAGCACAGGCAACAAGAATTTAGACCAATGGGATTAAATTGGACTGAAGAGCTTCTGCACAGCAAAGGAAACAATTAACAAAGTGAAGAGACAGTCTATGGAATGGGAGAAAATATTTGCAAACCACACATCTGATAAGGGGTTAACATCCCAAGTACATAAAGAACTCAAACAACTCAATAGCAAGAGAACAAATAACCTGATTTTTAAAAGGCAAAGACCCTGCGTAGACATTTCTCAAAAGAAGATATACAAATGTCCAGCAGGGATCCCCCAATTTCTGCATGCCACCACTGTTAGTCTTTCATGTGCACACTTGTGCACTTAAAGAATTTTTTTTTTTTTTTTTTTTGCCAGCTGGTCAGTACAGGGATCAAACTCTGGACCTTAGTGTTAACGGCACTACACTCTAACCAACTGAGCTAACTGGCTAGCCCTCACTTAAAGAATTTTTATTAGACATATACGTATATATTGATAATAAAAATTGAATAGTACAGAGACAATACTATAGAAAATAAATATCTTCTTCTCCAACTATATTCTCGATCTCCTCCCACTTTTGTTTTTAGTTCTTAAATATATCCAGGCAATGTGTATAAACATCTACTTTCTGATTTATCAACAGTATATATTGATTCTCTGATATGAAAGATGGTTATTTTAACATACTTGTACTATTTCTTCCACTTCTAAAGGTTTTTTTCCTTATTAATGATCCATTTATTAATTGATTTTGTAACTCTATTAGAGATAGGAAAAATAGAGCATTTTTCCTATTCTCACACAGTACTCAACACAGATCACTTCTGTGACCAGATGTGGAGGGGTGGTTCCCCACACACCAAGCAATTCTCCAGTGGACACCAACTGAGTATTCTTCAACTCTATTCAGCTCCGTTGCTATCTCTGGGAAGATTCCACAGGTTGAGGGCTTAGTCTCACAAGACTGGCCTCAACTTAAAACACCGAGTTGGTTGTCACTTATACTTCTGACCAACCGGCTACAAAGCAGGTTCCCATGATCCCCTGCTTGGGTTTAATTAATTTGCTAGGATGGCTCACAGAACTCAAGGAAATGTGTTTACCAGTTTATTATAAAGGATACTACCAGGAATACATATGAACCGCCAGATGAAGAGATGCACAGGGCAAGGTCTGCAGAAAGGGTGCCAAGCTTCCATGCCATCCCTGGGTGCACCACCTTCCCAGAACCTCCATATGTTTTCCAACCTGGAAACTCTCCAAACCCTGACCTTTTGGGTTTTTATGGAGGCTTTGTTCTGTAGGCACGATTGATTACATTATTTGCTATTGGTGAGCAACTTAACCTTTAGCACCTCTCTCCTCCCCAGAGGTTTGGGGGTGAGGCCAAAGGTCCCAACCCTGTATTCATGCCTTGGTCTTTCTGGCGACTAGTCCCCTCTTGAAGCTATCTAGGTGTTGCCAGCCACCAGTCATCTTTTTATGATGCAAAAGACACTCTTATTACTGCAGAGATTCCAAGGGTTTCAGGAGCTTTGTACCTGGAACCAGGGAGAGAGGGCATGTATATATATGTTTGATATATATATATTATATATATATGTTAGATATTTATATATATTTGAGTCGTGATATTGGGATAAAATAATATATATGTACATATAACATATATACATATATATGTATATATAGTGCTGATATAGGGATAAAATAAGAAATATATGTGTATCCAATATTATACTTTAAATATAGTACTTAAATAATATACTCAAATAGTATACTTAAATCTATTTTTTTAATGTGTCAACCTTAGGCATTATATCTAGACTCTTCACTGTATTTGTGAAATGGGGAGAATTATAATGCCTATTTTATAAGGCTGTTCTGAGGATTAAAGGAGATAATTCAGTTACAGTGCTTAGCAAGGGCCTGACATATGGCAAGTTGTCAGTTAATTCAGCTATTATTTTGTGAAGATGGTTAACTGCTCCACCCTTCATCCCCTGAGTATCCCAGACTCAGTCAGCAGAATGTGACTTCTACGGGGTCAATGTTTATGTCCTTTACATTCTCAACTGCAACTTCTCTTTTTGACATAAAAACAATTGCACACCTTCACCTAACGCCTGGGGCCGTCCAGCCCCTGGTTCGCTCAGTGTCTTATTTACAGTAGAAAGACATTCTCTTTGAGCCCTTTGGTTACTTTCTACTGCTGTTTCCTTTTTATGACACTACTGATCCAATCCCACTATTCTTTTAATCATTTTCTTAGTTTTCATTGTATGCATTCCAATCCTTGTTTGAAAATGGCTTTTTTACCCTCACACTTTAGTGACAATATGTCTAGAGACAGAATGCTAGGTTCAAAATCACTTTTCCCAGAACTGTGAAGCCATCGCTTCATTATTTTCTAACATTCAGTGTTGCTGATGAGAAGTTGAATACCAACTGATTTTTGTTCTCTTTAGGTTACTTGATTTCCTCTCTGGAAGCTTTAAGTTTTTGGGTTTTTTGTTTGTTTGTTTGTTTTCCTGAAATGTCATTAGGAAGTGTCTGAGTGTGGGGGACAATTTTTACATTCTACTTGGTAGTTAGTGGAAAACCCTCACCTCTGTTTAGCACATGGATATTTTCTTCCACAATAATTTGGATTATTTCTCACTATACCTCTGTTTTGTTTTGTTTTGTTGTTCTATCTTTCTTGAACTCATGTTAGATGGATGTTGACCATTATAGTATTTTTTAGTTGTTTAAATTTTTAAATTTTTATTATTATATAATTTAAACATTTTTTGTGGACCTTTACTAATTTCTCTCTAAGATCCCTATAGTTAATCTCCATGAATTTAAATTTTTCCTACTTTTTTTGTCTGTGTATATTTACTGCACAGTGTAGATTTCATTTGGTTTTCTCCTACCATAATTACTGAAAAAGAAAACAGCAATCATACTTTGAATATCTAATTACTTATTCTTGTTTTCTAATGAATATTTTTACTGTAGTCTGCTCTTGTTTTATTGATGTGATACTTACTGAATCACAGAGGATACTAATTACAAGGGTTTCTTTGGAAATTACTTCTATTTCTTGAATTACAGTTTTCTCCAGTGCCTTTTATTTATTTTATTTTATTTTATTTTTTATTTTCTTTATTTATTATGAATATTCATGAGATGCAAAGCTGATTGTCCCCCCTCCTGCCCATGATGTGGGGGCCAGATTCATACTGTTTGCATATCCATTACCAGAAATTACTTTTGTACCCTTTGTCCCCTCCAAGTTATCCCCCAACCTCCCTCCCCATCCCCCTCTCCCTTCAATTCCAATTTGTATCCCTAGGAATGTTCCCTCCCTCTGTTGGATCACGGCACTACTGTGGTCTTTCTTTCCTGCCTTCCTTTCTCTCTTATCTCCCACATATGAGTGAGCACATGTGGTATTTATCCCTCTGTGCCTTGCTTGTTTCACTCAACCTAAGTTTCTCCAGGCTTGTCCATGTTGTTGCAAATGGGAGTATTTCATTCTTTTTTATGGCAGAGTAGTATTCCATAGTGTATATATACCACAGTTTCCTTATCCAATCATCTTGATGGACATTTAAGTTGGTTCCATATCTCGGCTATTGTAAACAGAGTTGCAGTAAACATGGGAGTGCAGATATCTCTGTGACATGATGATTTCCATTCCTCTGGATATATAATCAGAAGAGGGATTGCTGGATCATATGGAAGATCTATCTGTAGTTGTTTGAGAAACCTCCAAATTGTTTTCCAAAGTGGTTGTACTAATTTACAGTCCCACTAACAGTGCAGTAATAGGTTATTCACCATCTTTTTGATTATAGCCAGTCTAACTGGTATGAGGTGGTATCTCAATGTGGTTTTAATTTGCATTTCCCTGATGACTAGTGATGTTGAGCATTTTTTCATGTATTTGTTGGCCATTTGTATGTCTTCTTTTGAAAAATGTCTGTTCAGCTCCTG
>NW_007727329.1:132159-134026 GCF_000696425.1 Galeopterus variegatus | reverse complement strand
GAGCTGCAATGAACATGGGAGTGCAGGTATCCTCTGTGACATGATGATTTCCATTCCTCTGGATATATAATCAGAAGAGGGATTGCTGGATCATATGGAAGATCTATCTGTAGTTGCTTGAGAAACCTCCAAATTGTTTTCCAAAGTGGTTGTACTAATTTACAGTCCCACTAACAGTGCAGTAGTGTTCCCTTCTCTCCACACCCTCGCCAGCATTTGTTATTCACCATCTTTTTGATTATAGCCAGTCTAACTGGTATGAGGTGGTATCTCAATGTGGTTTTAATTTGCATTTCCCTGATGACTAGTGATGTTGAGCATTTTTTCATGTATCTGTTGGCCATTTGTATGTCTTCCTTTGAAAAATGTCTGTTCAGCTCCTTTGCCCATTTTTTAATTGTTATTTATTTTTTTACTGTATAATTGCTTGAATTCTGTGTATATTCTGGATATTAGTCCCTTGTTGGATGCATAGTTGGCAAAAATTTTCTCCCACTCTGTAGGTTATCTTTTCACTCTGTTGATTGTTTCTTTTGCTATGCAGAAACTTTTTAGTTTGATATAGTGCTATTTACTATATATAGGAAAACCTAAAGACTCTATCAAAAAACTCCTAGAGCTGGTTAATAACTTCAGTAAAGTTGCAGGATACAAAATAAATGCCCCCAAATCAGTAGCATGTATATACTCAAATAATGAATTAACAGAAAGAGAAATAAAGAAAGTAAGCCCATTCACAATTATCACCAAAAAAAAATACCATACCTAGGGATCAGTTTAACCAAGGAGGTGAAAGACCTGCAATGAGAATTACAAACCACTTCTGAAAGAAATTAAAGAAGACACAAAGAGATGGAAAGATATTCCATGCTCTTGGATTGGAAGAATTAACATTGTGAAAATGTCCATACTACCCAAAGAGATCTACAGATTCAATGCAGTCCGCATCAAAATACCAATGACATTCTTCACAGAGATGGAAAAACAAACAAACAAAAAAAACCCAAATAGTCAAAGCAATCCTGAACAAAAAAAAAACAAAGCCATAGGCATAACTCTGCCTGACTTCAAATTATACTATAAAGTTGTTGTAACCAAAAACAGCATGGTACTGGTATAAAAATAGACATTCAGACCAGTGGAGTAGAATAGAGAACCCAGAAATCACTCCTCAGGCTTCCAGCCATCTGATATTAGACAAAGACAACAAAAATCTACATTGGGGAAAAGATTGCCTCTTCAACAAGTGGTACTGGGAAAACTGGATATCCATATACAGAAGAATGAAACAAGATATGCATCTCTCACCATACACTAAAATCAACTCAAAATGGATTGAAGACCTAGGTATAAGACCCGAAACTGTAAAATTACTAAGGGAAAATATAGGTGAAACACTTCAGCAGTTAGGTCTGGGCACAGGCTTTATGAATGTGAGCCCAAAAGCACAAGCAGCAAAAGAAAAAATAAACAAATGGGACTATATCAAACTCCAATGCCTTTTGTTATTTTTATTATTCTTGGTTTGCTCTTTTCTCTCTTTAATATATAGGGATTGATTCCTTTTACAAATGAAGGGCTAGGTTTCTTTCTCCTTTTTTAATATGGACAGGGGCATGAATGCCCTCTGACTTTATGTAGGTTCCCTAGTTTTCTAGCAAAATTCTCTCACATTAATGGTGTTCTCTGCATATAGGCAGGAAATATAGACTGGCAGTCTTGATATTTAGATATGTAGGTAAGAATCAGGCAAGCAGGCTGAGCCCAAATCTCTTAACTTTATTCTCTCCAAATAAGGACATTACTGGGGAGTACTCTCTTCCTCAGGAGCCCAGCTTTTCCCTGGGAGAAGACTTCAGCAGGTAGG
>NW_007727329.1:125104-132149 GCF_000696425.1 Galeopterus variegatus | reverse complement strand
TAAGGTCTCTGGGTCTCTGGAGGTCTCGCAGGTGAGCGGAGCCATCACATCTTTCTCTCTCTTTCCCAAGCACCTGCTGTTCCAACGGCTTCTCATCTCACATCTGCCTGCCCAGCACTGGCATCCACAGTCTTCCATGACCATCAGGAGAGGAAGGAGCCGGAATGCTCACTTTTCCCAACTCTGTCCCACCAGTGAACAGAGTAATCTGCACAGTTAATGCTTATCAAACCTGTCCCAGGGGCCAGGAACCATGCTCAGCACTTTCTAGGTATCTTTTCATTCTTCAGCCATCTTGGAGAAAGGTGCGTTCACTCTTCCCATCATGCAGATAAGGAAGCAGAGGCCCAGAGACCTTACGTGACTGCCCAGGGTCACACAGCTGGCTAGCAGATCCAGCATATGCACGACAAATATAGTGCCCCTGTTGGAACACTTTGCTGTGATGTGGGGCTCTCGGCTCCCTGGCTGAGTGTTATGAATATGGAAAACTCAGGCATCTCTCCATTGTGAGCAGATTCTTCCCATGGTGAGCTGGAAGACGCTTCCCTGACATTTGCACCCCATCAGCCCAGGATTGCAGGCTGGGATTAGGGGCAGCATATGATAGTGCAGCCCACCCCTGGGCCCATTAGCACCAGTGTGAACCTCTGACCAGCTTGTGACTGGCTTATAAGGGCTTGTAAAGAGCAGGCAAGCCTCAGTAACTCTTTCTGCTCCAGGACTCCCCCAGCTGTGGACCCTTGGGCTTTATCTCTAGCTTTCTGCCAAGGCAAACAATCAGTGTCCCCTTCTTCCTTGAGGTCATAAATCTAGTATCCTCTGTTTACGATTCTGAATCCCCTTTGTTGGGGGTTCTTCAGACTCCATTGGCACTCACACATCTCCAAAAATGTTGTATCTCTTCAATTCTAAGATGCACATTTGCCCCGCATTTTAAAATATATGACATCGAGGGTGATGAAATTAGGAGGTTGGGCTTTGGGGAAGTGATTGGATAGTAAGGTTAGAGCCCCCATGAATGGGATTAGTGCCCTTATAAAAGAGGCCCCAGGAATCTCCCCACCCATTCTACCATGTGAGGACATAGGAAGAAGGTGCTGACTGTGAACCAGGAAGCAGGCTCTCACCAGATACCTAATCTGTCAGCACCTTAATCTTGAACTTCCCAGCCTCCAGAACCATCCAGTCTAAAGTATTTTGTTATAGCAGCCCAAAAGGACTGAAACACTGAGGGTAGAAAATGAAGTGAGGCTGTATTAATTAGAACATAATGTTTTCAAAAGTTGAAAAATATTCCTAATTACTATTTGTATTCACTATGATAAGCAAGCACTGGATTTCAAAAGAACTGCCAGGGGCAGAGACATGTTAGAAACAGCCTTCGATTATTTTGATTATCTCTTAAACCGAGCTCCCCGGGGACCGGGAAGTGACGTGCGTAGGGGTATTTAGAAAGGGCCTCAGGTCACATAAGGAAGTTACAGGAATTCAATTGTAGGTAGACTATTAAAAATTGTTTTTAAAGTTCTACGAGTAGAAATGACATTTCTAATACTCGAAAGTGACATTATTAAAAAGTGTTAGGAAATATTGCTAGGATGTTGAAGCCCTGCTGCAAGATAGAGGAATATTAAAATAGTTTGGGCCCAAAACATTAGAATTTTAAAATATATATATGTGTATGTATGTGTTTATGTGTGTGTATGTGTGTGTTTGGCAGCTGTCAGTGCAGGGAACTGAACCCTTGACCTTAGTCTTACAAGGCCATGCTATAACCAATCCAGTTAACTGGCCAGCTCTAAAACGTGTATTCTTAGGTAGCAAATTCCTCTACACCCCTGGAAAACTTTGTGACTTTATTTATGGTATATGCCTGAATCATTTCATAATCCTTTAAACATAAAGCAGTGTTTCTCAAGCTCTGTTTGAACTTTACACCCAAGTTTTCAGAGAGAGTGTGAATCTAGAAATTGGTATCTGAAAAGACCACACTGAATCTTTTTCAAGAGACCAAAGTATTTCAAACATCCATCCTGACACTGAATTTAATCAGAAAAATGATCAATTATATTCATCAGAGTTCAGCTGCAGAAAGCAGAATCACTGTAGCTAGCTTAAGCACATGGAGGTGTATTACAAGGTTTTAAATGGCTTATCAAACCATTGGGAAGGATGAAGAAACAGTTTCTAGATTGAGATTTTAGGAACTGGATCATATCACAGAATGGCCATTAATGGTTTTCTTCTCCTGTGGTTAGAAATGTTCACGCTCCAGAACACACCACCACCTTTCAGGAAGGCTCTACCAGGAAGCCACCAGGACCAAAAAACTGCTGTCAACATTGTTAGTGTTGTTTGCCTTTGTTTTGTTTTTTTAATTTCTATGTATTTTGACTTTTTAATGACCATTTAAATGAGTATAGAATTCTAAGTAAACAGTTATCCTTAGCATTTGAAATATGTTACTTTACTGTTTCTTGATTTCTCTAGTTGCTAATGAAAAAAATATAGTGAGTTTAACTTTATACTGTGCATGTTAATATTCTTTCTTTTTCCTTGATTTTATTTTATTTTTTACAACTTCAATACATGTGTGTCTAGTTTTGGATTTGTTTTTATTTAACTTTTTTGATACTTAAGGTCTTTCATTCAATGTCTTGATATAACTGGAAATTCTTACCTACCTACGCTTCAAATAATGCTTTGTGGCCTTTCCTAGATTCTGGAATTTCTATTAGATAAGTGATGTAGCCTTTCAATCTGCCTCTTAATTTTTGAATATATATTTTTTATTTCTACTATATCAAAGTAGATCTTTCAAAAATCTACTTTTCTTGTTTAATTTCTCAGTTTTGTTTCATAGTTTATTGTTTATATGGATTTTTTTTTTCCTTTTTGTCTTTTTTACTGACCAGCAACAGGATCGCAACCCTCAGTGTTGNATCAGCCCAGGATTGCAGGCTGGGATTAGGGGCAGCATATGATAGTGCAGCCCACCCCTGGCCCATTAGCACCAGTGTGAACCTCTGACCAGCTTGTGACTAGCTTATAAGGGCTTGTAAAGAGCAGGCAAGCCTCAGTAACTCTTTCTGCTCCAGGACTCCCCCAGCTGTGGACCCTTGGGCTTTATCTCTAGCTTTCTGCCAAGGCAAACAATCAGTGTCCCCTTCTTCCTTGAGGTCATAAATCTAGTATCCTCTGTTTATGATTCTGAATCCCCTTTGTTGGGGGTTCTTCAGACTCCATTGGCACTCATACATCTCCAAAAATGTTGTATCTCTTCAATTCTAAGATGCACATTTGCCCCGCATTTTAAAATATATGACATTGAGACCTGAGTTAGTCATCTACGGTCTTTGCCTGTATGAATAGTGACCACAGTCACCTCTCCAGAGTGTAACAGCTCTGTGCTCTTTAGCCCTGTACCAACCTTTGGAAAGTGAGCATGGCTCACCCTTACCAGCCTGAGGGGCAAAACAAGGCTGGGTAAGGGTGGGGACCTGAGCCAGGGGTTGAGGACAAAGGAGCCTCCACAGGCCACCACTGCCCTGATCCTCCTAGCCATAGATGACACCCACACTGGGCACTTCCTGTGCAGGCAGGAAGTGCTGACATTTTTGACTCCTGTACTCGACCTGCAACATGGGACAGCATCAGCATGGTACCTCAGGGCCAGCCCCAAGATTTTCCTCATCCCCTTGGCCTCTGAGTGTCTGGTTCAGAGTGAAAGAAGGAAGAAGCAGTGTTAATATTTTCATTCTGTTCACAAACTTGGTTTTCTAAGAAGTTGAAGAGTTTTGGGCTGGACTGAATGTTTCTTACTCTTGTTCAGAAGACACTTAGTCCCCAGCTACAAGCCAGCCCCTCCCAGAAAGGGAGAGTCCCTCTGAGAGACTCCTGATATCCATGGCAAAAGGTAGGAGCGGCTGCTTAGGAGCGAGGAAGCAGGAGCTGAGACTCCTCCAGGGGCCTGACACTTGGGGAACTGAGTCAGCTTCAGGCACCAGGGACTTTGGAGGGAAGCTAGTCAGCCCCCTCGCTCTCCCACAACAGCCCTTCCCAGAAGTCCTCGGGCAAGAAGGCTCTAATCGATGAACTTGTTCCTCGGTAGCTGTCACGTGTCTTCAGTTCATTACGGCCCATCTGCCTCTCACCGAGGCTGCTCTCCTGCCAGCCCCTGGCCGTGTCTGATGGGGAGAGTGTCTGCAGTAAGAGCAGCTGGGATCTGAGGCCCCACGATTATCTTGGAGAGTCCAATCAGGGTAATAGCAGGCCCTTCTTTAGGAGAACTGAGTGTCAGGACAGGGCTGGTGGGGAGTCGGTGGAACTTGAGGAGGTGGGTTAACCCTTAGCCTTTCAGATCTGGAGGCTGGGCTACAGCCAGGTATGCCCCACTGAGGTCCATTTAGAGGTCCCTGGGGACTGGACAGAGACTCAGACAACCTGGCCTTTTGAGTCCCCAGCTCTGAGCTTTTCTTACAGTTCTTATGCTAAGGACTAGTAGGATTACGTCTGATGGCTAGCAAGTATTTTAACTGTTTATATGTGCCCAGCACTGTCTCTGGTGCTGCAGGAGGTGATGCTCTCTGTAGGCCATAGAGCTCGGGTGCTGCCTGACTCAGTGAGGGTTTGGAGAGGCCGCATGAAGTGCTCCAGAATCACAAGCCCCCTCTGATTCATGTCCTGGCTCTGCTACCCATCAGGTGACTTTGAGTGTCAATTACTGTCTGGACTTCAGCTTCTTCATCTGCACAAAGAGGATGTTAACACCTCCCTGCCCGCCTCATAGGGTTAGGCCCTGCCACCCGGTATTTAGCCTTTGATTTTACGGGTTACAAATTCAACAAATACTTATTGGCTCCTGGGATNTATATATTTTTTATTTCTACTATATCAAAGTAGATCTTTCAAAAATCTACTTTTCTTGTTTTATTTCTCAGTTTTGTTTCATAGTTTATTGTTTATATGGATTTTTTTTTCCTTTTTGTCTTTTTTACTGACTGGCAACGGGATCGCAACCCTCAGTGTTGCGCCCGCACCATGCTCAGCCAGTGAGCGGGAACCGGTCTCCACATGGGATCCGAACCCTTGGCGGGAGCGCCGCCGTGTTCCCAAGCAGCGCACTCTCCAGTGCACCACTGGGCCGGCCCGTTTATATGGATTTTATGGCTCCATTTATCTCCTTGAGCATCCCTTTAAAACTTTTTTCGACTATTTCATAAAATAAATTTTAGGTACGGAGTTCATGTTCCTATTTTTTTTTTTTTTTTCTGGCTGTCCTTTTTAGGATTAGTTTTCATCTTGTGATCCAAAATTTAGATATGTAGATTCATTTCAAGTGGGAAAATTTTGCCTTTGTCTTGTTTTATTGTCTCTATCTCCTTACCCCTAGGCTTCTAGTCCAGAACCAGATTTTGTAGTCATATTTTGAGGCTTCTGATCCATGGAAATATAGGAATGCTGCAGATCCGCTTTGGCTCAATTTCTAGACACCAGGCTTTTCCCTTTATGAGCCAAGAACTTCAAATCAAGGCGCTGCTTATCTCTGTAGGAGCCAACAACTTCAAATCAAGGTGCAGTGCCCAACATCAAGTTCATTCATTCATTTAAAAAAATTTTTTGAGCTCCCAGTAAGTTCTAGGCATTATCCTAGGTTTTGGAGGTTCAAAGGTGAACAAAACAAAGTCCCTCATAAGCTGACATTCTAGTGGAGGAGAGAGACAATAGAAAATAAACATATAGTATTTAAGAAGATGGTAAGTACTATGGAGGAAATAATAAAACAAAGAAAGGGAAATGAGGACTGAGGGGGTTGGGTTATTGTATATAAAATGATCAAGGGAGTCCTCCTAAGCCATCAGGCGGCAGCTCTGGAAGTGACGGGAAGTAGTTTGAAGATAAAACTAAATGGATTACATGTGGGATAGGACGGAAAGAGAGGGGTCAAGGACAACTCCAATCACTGTGTTCTGAAGGACTGGGTTGCCATTTACTAAGGTGGCGAAGGCTGCAGGTGGTCGTGTAGGGTTGGTGGGAGGTGTGGCAGGAAGGGGCAGAGAAAAAGAATTCACTTTTGGAAATATTCATTTGAGATGCCTACTGGATATCCAACTGGAGATGTGAGGTAGGAAGTTAGATATGGGCTCCAGAGTTTGGGAGAGACATCTAGTCTGGGACTTGGAACACGTGGCAATTAGTCCGGGAGACTGAATGAAATCATGAGGGAGAGAATGTAATTAGGGAAGAGAATCAATAGGTCTGACAGCCAAGCTCTGTGTTATGCCCGCGTTTAGAGGTGGAGTAGATGAAGAGGAACCAACGAAGATGAAAGAGGACAGGTCAGCGAAGTAAGTACCAGGAGAGCTAGGAAGCAGTGGTGTTCGGGAAGCCAAGGGAAGAAAGCATTTCAAGAGATCAAACACTAATAATGGGAAAAAGACCGTGAAGGTTGAAAAGGAAAGTGCAGCTCATTGTTAAACGTCACGAAAACTGATTTTTAATTTTTTAGCTTCTCTAAGGAGAGAAGGGAGACCAGCCCCAATCCTTGGGGCATTTTGATACCAGGTGATGACCACTCCATCACCGGCTGGCATCTGCATTAGCACCCAGCAGCTATGGCTTTGGGCATTGATGTTTCTACTCTGTTCCTGATCCAAGGTGGTATTTTTTTCTTTAAAAGCCTGGCTATGTCGGTTTTTTTGTTTGCTCCTTTTCTATTTGATCACATTGGCATGTGTTTAGAGCAATGAGAGTATGAAAAATTATGAATCTTCTATACCATTTTGACTGTAATTTCTGCTACACCTTTAACTCCTTCACTAAATGTTCCTTTTACCTGGCTCACCATTATGAACCGTGAAGGATGCGATTTTTGTGGTCACTTTCTCCGATGGAAATCCCTTCTCTACCCGACTCCACACAGAGCTGAGGCAGAGACTCACAGAGGGAAGACCATGTGGAGACACAGGAGAAGATCGCCACCTATAAGTGGAGGAGAGGGGCCTCGGGAAAAACCTACTCTGCCAGCACCTTGATCTTGGAC
>NW_007727329.1:122851-124495 GCF_000696425.1 Galeopterus variegatus | reverse complement strand
CTATAAGTGGAGGAGAGGGGCCTCGGGAAAAACCTACTCTGCCAGCACCTTGATCTTGGACCTTCTCGCCTCCACAACTACAAGACAGTGAATTTCTGTTGTTTAGGCCACTCTGTGGCACTTTATTATGGCAGCCCTAGGAAACTAATAAACTAATACTCTCCCCTCCTTCCCCCTGCATTCACAGACTTTGGCACCAAGTTCACAGGCCTTCTTTCAACCCAGTGTCCTGCCTTCCTCCTAGGTGACTTGTGTCCATAGAAATGGTTAGTCCAAGATGCTAGTAACTTAATCATCTCCAAGGTTCTTTTCCACTCTTCTCAAGCCATGTACTCCCAAGGCCATTCCCTGGTCTTCACTCAAAACTGGTTCACCATTGAAATGCCACATTCACCTTTCCAGCAATGTCACTCAATTATCTTTAATGTACTGGTTCTTCATCCACTTCATTGTATAGGCTGTATCTTCTGGATCTTCTCTCTGTTTATAGACAACCCTTTTTATGATTTCCTCTTCACCTTGCTCAGACTACATGACCCATTTCTTTGGCCAAACTCTACCAACAGGCTTAACTCTCCTGTTGTATTGTCTTTCTGTTGCATCTGCTTGGCAAACCATAAACCCTGATGTACCCAAATGCCCATCTTCTCCATGTCTGCAACTGGGACACATTATAATTTGTTCAGTGATTATTGACATATGGAGATTAGTTTCCCTTTTTCCTATTGAATAAGACTGTGATGAATATCATTGTACATATATCTGTGCATGTTTCTCTGATTACTTAAGTGAAATTCCTAGAAGTGTAGTTACAGGATCAAAAGATTTAAGATGCTGGAGAAACATCAGGTTAACTTTAAGTAAGTTTGTAATGATTTTCCATTACTGATGTATGAGACTACACGTTTCATTGCAAACTTCTCAAGGTTGAAAAAAATGAGTTCACATTTTAAAAATCAATTGTAACAAATGCAAACTGACAGCTTAGATATTTTCTTTTCTGGCTAGAAATGCAACAGATTTATATGTTTATTGACAACTTGTTTCCCTGTTTTTTTTGTTTCATTCTACTTCAGGTGTTAGGAAGTTTTTAGTTTCGGGGTTTTTTTTTTTTTTGCTTGTTTTTCTTTTTCACTAATTTTATAAAAAGTCTTTTTTCTCGTTAAGTGATTATTTGATATATTGTTGACTTAAGACTTTCTTAAACTCACAAATGTTCTGTTCTATTATGAGTTTGATTATTGTTTCTTTGCGATTCTTCTTTCTTCAAGACTACCAATTACAGATACATAAAAGATTTTTTTCCCTTTCATATTTGTTATTATCATTACATTCAACTCCATCCTTTTCCTCTGTATTCTGGAGAATCATCTCAACTTTTTTCACACTACGTTGATTTTGCTGTATTTTCAATTCTTTTTTTTTTTTTTAGTTTTATGCAGATTTTTATTTCTGCCAATACATTTCTAGGTTTCCTCTGATATCTTATTTTATCTAGTTCCCTTTTCTTCTCTTCCTATGTCTCAGACAACTTATTCATTTCTTGCTGTCTTACTTTTTTCTTTTCTTGTTTCATAGCCTGCTTAAGTTTTGAGAACACAAAACTGATATTGCTGACAATTTTCTTGTGACTTTTGCAGACCT
>NW_007727329.1:107306-122197 GCF_000696425.1 Galeopterus variegatus | reverse complement strand
TTAAGTTTTGAGAACACAAAACTGATATTGCTGACAATTTTCTTGTGACTTTTGCAGACCTCTGTTCAGCATGTAGTTTTTCTTCATCTTGAATATGGCATTTCTCTCTTTCTGAGTGGCAGAATTCTTTTCTATTGGTTTTATTTTTCCTGTTTGCTCATCTTTAATGAGGAGGTTGTTGTTCAGGTCTGCTTTTGCCAAAATCCAGGGCAGAAGATTTCCCTTTGGTATCCCTCACCGATAACCTGGTTGTCATTAGAATTTCTCTGTCATGTAATGGCCTGGATTATTTTATACAGGTCCTTTTCTATTTCCTAAGTCTGGTGGTCTTTTACATATAGCATGACTGTGCTGTACTGAGGAAGGACTTTCTGCTTTCCCATCCTCTCTTGATGGAAAGAGGAATTTATTCTTAGAGTCTCTGAAACATCCTACAGATCATTCCTTTCCAGAATAGTGCAAGAAAAACTACCACATCTTCAGCTTCGATGGCTCTCACAACTCTTTCCTCTCCTTCTCATCGTACAATAAATTGTGTATCCCAGGACTGATGCTCCGCCAGCAATCTCTCACCCTAAGCAAAACTCATGTGTTCAAATGGGCATAGAAAAGAAAGATATACTTTTGACTGGTAGAAAAAGCTGGGAAAGGGGCCCCAGCTCCCTAGGCAATGATAGGAATGATCTAATGTCCTCTCCTTGGATTCTATCCTTGCTTGGTTAGTGTGTCTGGGGTACTGTTGACCAGTGTTCCTTATTTCCAGTGTTCTTGTAGTTATATCTTTCTTTCAGTGTTACTATATTTCAGTGAGAAGGTAGAAAAGAATGAATGTGACACTTAACTATTCTGCATTTTAATATGGAAGTCTCAGTTTTTCTTAGAAGTTGTAGAATATGGCTTTAAAAGTGATAGTGTTAATAGAGGGAAAGAAATATAGAATGAAGAATTAGTGGTCCTTTCTCATTATCTTTATATAGGTCATGTAAGAAGAAAACTTAAACACAATTGAAGTTCTATGGATGAAAGTTTTTCACCTACTTAGTACATTTTAGATGTTTTTTAGTTGATTTGGGTATGTTTATTGTAAGTTTTAATATATTCTTCCTAATTTCTAACTATTTACAGGTCATCTTACTCTATAAAGAAACTCATGGAAATGATAATAATCATTAAGAAAATATAAAATATTTGGGCTTCCTAAATAGGACAGGTTTGGCAGAACTTAATGATTGACTTGCTTCATATTATTCTGCTGGTAGTTGAGTTTTTCCATATTCTGTTTTAAGAGGAACCATAAAATAGTGATTAAGAGCATGAACTCTGGAGCCTGACTATCTGAATTCAAATTTCAGGTCCACCAATTACTAGCTACAAGTCCTTGGACAACTGTACTTAACCAGTGTGTATTTACACTTTCTCATGTATAAATAAATACATGGGTATAGAATTTTAAAGGAGTAACTAGCTTATGGNATGAACCGTGAAGGATGCGATTTTTGTGGTCACTTTCTCCGATGGAAATCCCTTCTCTACCTGACTCCACACAGAGCTGAGGCAGAGACTCACAGAGGGAAGACCATGTGGAGACACAGGAGAAGATCGCCATCTATAAGTGGAGGAGAGGGGCCTCGGGAAAAACCTACTCTGCCAGCACCTTGATCTTGGACCTTCTCGCCTCCACAACTACAAGACAGTGAATTTCTGTTGTTTAGGCCACTCTGTGGCACTTTATTATGGCAGCCCTAGGAAACTAATAAACTAATACTCTCCCCTCCTTCCCCCTGCATTCACAGACTTTGGCACCAAGTTCACAGGCCTTCTTTCAACCCAGTGTCCTGCCTTCCTCCTAGGTGACTTGTGTCCATAGAAATGGTTAGTCCAAGATGCTAGTAACTTAATCATCTCCAAGGTTCTTTTCCACTCTTCTCAAGCCATGTACTCCCAAGGCCATTCCCTGGTCTTCACTCAAAACTGGTTCACCATTGAAATGCCACATTCACCTTTCTGGCAATGTCACTCAATTATCTTTAATGTACTGGTTCTTCATCCACTTCATTGTATAGGCTGTATCTTCTGGATCTTCTCTCTGTTTATAGACAACCCTTTTTATGATTTCCTCTTCACCTTGCTCAGACTACATGACCCATTTCTGCAAAGTACTCATTTATTTCATACCAAATAAATTATGTATGAGAATGATATGACTAATGACTTTTATCTTTTTATATGTGCTATCCATGGTGAAGGCAGAGTTAACTCTCTTATTCCTATTCTTTTTTTTTTTTTCCTTCCACAAATTTGTGAAAGAAAACCCAATACCTGACTCAAAAATGGTTGCTTCTATTTATTATGTCCCAATAAGTATTATGACTCTTGGTTGCAAGAAACAGAAAACCAGCTTGAATTAATTAAAATTTAATGGGTAATTTATTATTAGAATGTTGGAGTATCTCACAGAATGATAGGACAGGGCTCTAGCTAACCCTTAAGTACAGCTGGAATCAGGGGCACCCTGTCACTGCACTAAGACTCTCTTTTTTCATCTCTGCATACCCACTTTGTTCTTTCTTACTACAGACCAATTTTCTGTTCCCAGTCTACCTGGTGGGAAAAAATTGGCTCTTACCAAGAGCTCCTGATTCACATCTTCTCAGTTCAAGATAGTAGCCAGGCTGCTCTCCAAATTCCCAGAGACAACAATAATTGGCTGAGCTTGGGTCAGCTGTTCATCCTTGGACCAATCACAGTCATCATTAGGATAAGTCAGAGAAAAAGGCAGTTCCGAAAAGAAGTAGTGGTAATATGGGCGAGTGCTGGGTAGGCAAAATGATCATTCTGCTGCACACATATTCTCTAACTTAGTCCTCATCACAAACTTAAAAGGCTGAAAAATAATTTTTTCATTATCACTCATTTCATCAGTAAATAGAGCTGGGATTTAAACACAGAACTGAACTACTTCAAAGTCTATCTTAAGCACTGCACTGTACAACAAACTTTTAATTATATGACACTAAATGAAATGTTAGTGCCTTCACATGATGATATAAGTGAGCTCTGAGCTCAAGGAGGAATTAAACGTATCCAAGCAGAAGAGTTTCCCAAATGGACTTTTTTTTTTCCTTTTTGTCTTTTTTCATGACCGGTAACGGGATCGCAACCCTCGGTGTCGCGCCCGCGCCGCGCTCAACCAGTGAGCGGACCGGTCTCTATATGGGATCCGAACCCTCGGCGGGAGCGCCGCCGTACTCCCAAGCGCCGCACTCTACTGAGTGCACCACTGGGCCGGCCCCCAAATGGACTTTTTAAAATTATAATAATTAGAATCTTCAGATGTCCAGCAGGTAGGCATGGGCTTGTGCCAGCTATTCCAAGTTTGAACACTGATGCAAGAGAAATTAAGGGGTAGACATTAGGAACATTTTAAGAAATGTTTACTTTTGACAAAGAACCAAGTAAAAATTTGGTATTTAGAGTATTTTCAAAAACAAAAGTCATTGGGCAGAAGCTGAAAGAGGCCTCCAGTACATGAGCAATTTACATGAAACCACTTAGGCTTAGCTGTGAAGTAGAATTAACTGCCAAATGTTAGTGTGAATATTCAGGTTTACTGGTCAAAGAGACACAGTTTGGAATTTGAATCATTTTGATCTTTGCCTTTCTTAGCATGTAAACCTTTCATCACGTGGGAGAATCATCCTGTGGGCATCTAGATACTCTTTATCTTTCTTATTAAAATACTTAAAGTAAGCAAGACGATGATTTATTAAGTAAAAGGAATGTTGTAAAACAACTCAAAATACTCCAATAGTTTTGAAAAGAAGCCTGCAATATAAACACTAGAGGGAAGAACATGCCAGAAAGAAGAAACAACAACTGTAAAGGCCCTGAGACAGGAATGAACTTGCCATGTTCAAGGAACGGACAGCAAGGCCCATATAGCCAGCATTGTTGGGTGGCAGTGAGGTGGTACCCAGCCCTTGATGCATGCTAATGCAACTTACCTAGTGCACCAAAATAGTTAATATATATTGCAAAGTACTCATTTATTTCATACCAAATAAATTATGTATGAGAATGATATGACTAATGACTTTTATCTTTTTATATGTGCTATCCATGGTGAAGGCAGAGTTAACTCTCTTATTCCTATTCTTTTTTTTTTTTTCCTTCCACAAATTTGTGAAAGAAAACCCAATACCTGACTCAAAAATGGTTGCTTCTATTTATTATGTCCCAATAAGTATTATGACTCTTGGTTGCAAGAAACAGAAAACCAGCTTGAATTAATTAAAATTTAATGGGTAATTTATTATTAGAATGTTGGAGTATCTCACAGAATGATAGGACAGGGCTCTAGCTAACCCTTAAGTACAGCTGGAATCAGGGGCACCCTGTCACTGCACTAAGACTCTCTTTTTTCATCTCTGCATACCCACTTTGTTCTTTCTTACTACAGACCAATTTTCTGTTCCCAGTCTACCTGGTGGGAAAAAATTGGCTCTTACCAAGAGCTCCTGATTCACATCTTCTCAGTTCAAGATAGTAGCCAGGCTGCTCTCCAAATTCCCAGAGACAACAATAATTGGCTGAGCTTGGGTCAGCTGTTCATCCTTGGACCAATCACAGTCATCATTAGGATAAGTCAGAGAAAAAGGCAGTTCCGAAAAGAAGTAGTGGTAATATGGGCGAGTGCTGGGTAGGCAAAATGATCATTCTGCTGCACACATATTCTCTAACTTAGTCCTCATCACAAACTTAAAAGGCTGAAAAATAATTTTTTCATTATCACTCATTTCATCAGTAAATAGAGCTGGGATTTAAACACAGAACTGAACTACTTCAAAGTCTATCTTAAGCACTGCACTGTACAACAAACTTTTAATTATATGACACTAAATGAAATGTTAGTGCCTTCACATGATGATATAAGTGAGCTCTGAGCTCAAGGAGGAATTAAACGTATCCAAGCAGAAGAGTTTCCCAAATGGACTTTTTTTTTTCCTTTTTGTCTTTTTTCATGACCGGTAACGGGATCGCAACCCTCGGTGTCGCGCCCGCGCCGCGCTCAACCAGTGAGCGGACCGGTCTCTATATGGGATCCGAACCCTCGGCGGGAGCGCCGCCGTACTCCCAAGCGCCGCACTCTACTGAGTGCACCACTGGGCCGGCCCCCAAATGGACTTTTTAAAATTATAATAATTAGAATCTTCAGATGTCCAGCAGGTAGGCATGGGCTTGTGCCAGCTATTCCAAGTTTGAACACTGATGCAAGAGAAATTAAGGGGTAGACATTAGGAACATTTTAAGAAATGTTTACTTTTGACAAAGAACCAAGTAAAAATTTGGTATTTAGAGTATTTTCAAAAACAAAAGTCATTGGGCAGAAGCTGAAAGAGGCCTCCAGTACATGAGCAATTTACATGAAACCACTTAGGCTTAGCTGTGAAGTAGAATTAACTGCCAAATGTTAGTGTGAATATTCAGGTTTACTGGTCAAAGAGACACAGTTTGGAATTTGAATCATTTTGATCTTTGCCTTTCTTAGCATGTAAACCTTTCATCACGTGGGAGAATCATCCTGTGGGCATCTAGATACTCTTTATCTTTCTTATTAAAATACTTAAAGTAAGCAAGACGATGATTTATTAAGTAAAAGGAATGTTGTAAAACAACTCAAAATACTCCAATCCCCCAAATAGGTTCTACAAACCAGAGTTGTTTCATTCTAAGATCTAAGCTTCTTTCCAACTCCCAGACCTAATAGAAGATTTTCATTCTAAATCAGTCTCAAGAGAGATGACTTAAAAATCAGCCCATATTCTTCCCTGCTTTTCTGTCTGACTCTGTCCTCCCGAGTGTTTTCTGCCAATATCTAGAGCACACCCTCCCTCCTTGGCCCTCCTTAAGGTCTTGCCCATTGAGGAGGGTTTTTGTCTTCCATTGGCCTCTCCAGGTCTGCTCTGTCTGTCCTCATTCTGTTCTCTACCCTGGGAAGCTGACCTATCAACCCAGTTCCTTGTCCTTTGGCTTCACTTGGGTTTGGCCAGTGGGGGTACCCCGCAAGAGATCAGAGAGAAGGTGGATACTGAGATTGGATTCTAGTTGACTATGTTCTTCAGGGTAGGGTAACGATGGTTGACCTGTTTCCTGAGAAAAATCTATGTCTGTTTCTTTGGACTGGTCAGATTTCCCATAAAAGACACAACCAATCTCTTCCCAACTATATAAGCCTAGCTAAAGTAATACAGATACAATTCATATCAAGAAAGAGGTCTTGAGAGTCTCAAAATTTCATAAATAAGCTTTGATTTAATTCTGCATTATTCCACGTGGTAGTCTATCTTCAGTTGTTCCTGGAGTTCACCAGTCTAGAGATCCCGTTTTCCCCTCTGCAGAGAATAATACCTGTCGTTGTGTGTTGGCATGGGGGAGAGGCAGCTGTATCACTCCAAGGTAGGAAAAGGGATAAATTAAGATTTAACTGATTTTTAAATATCATCCTCCAATTATCCTATATTGAGCACTCCCATGTATTCCCACTTCCAAAGGAACCCAGTGTCACATTTTGAGACTTCTGGTGGATTCTGAGATATAACTGTGTTACTGCTTTGCTTTTCCTACCAGGTAAGGATCCAGATTTCTAGAGTTGTCAGTGGTTTCCATTTTCTCTTCCTTTCTCTTTGTGAATTAATGCCTTTAAAAATACTCTTTTATTTTTGTTTTAGTGGGGTTTTGAAAGTGAGTATATTAAACGTCTGTTTTCAGTCTACCATTTTTAAATACTGATTTCTTACTCTTCTTCAACCTATTTAAGAAATAGCTTCTGTCTTTACTATGCCGTTAAAATACCTCTGCTAAGTTACTAATGACCTATGCTGTCATATCCAAAATAGAGGCCTCATTCTCACTTGATACTTCAGCAGCATTTTATTACGTTGGCCACTCGTCTTTGAAAGAGGCTGTCTTCTGAATTTCAAGATACCACACTTTCCCAGTGTTCTCTATCTCTTTAATCCCCTCCTTCTTAAAATCCTCTGCAAGGTTCACTGGTAAATGTTGGATTCCCTCAAGGTGAAGTTCTAAGTCTTCTTCTCATCTGACCCTACGCCATTTCCATAGGAAGTCTTCTCCATGCTTCTGCCTTCAGTTTTCTCCCATTCTCTCATAATTTCCAACTTTTACATCTCCAGCTAGATATCACCTCTGAATC
Organism: Galeopterus variegatus; assembly: GCF_000696425.1. Lineage (NCBI taxonomy): Eukaryota > Metazoa > Chordata > Mammalia > Dermoptera > Cynocephalidae > Galeopterus > Galeopterus variegatus. The sequence continues at coordinate 114,984 of NW_007727329.1, read as the reverse complement.
CCAATCGCCCACCAAACATCTCTATTTGAATGTCATAAGGGATCTCAAAATCAATGCATCTAAAACTGAACTCAGGAATCTCTTGCAACACACATAAAACTCACAAACAATATGCTCCAAATTACAGGTCTCTTCTAGCTTTTCGTATTTTAGAGAACGGCACCACCATTCATGAAGTTTGACAAGTCAGGGTCATCCTTGACACTGCCCTTTCCCTCACCCCACATATCCAGACATCTCCATCTTCTCTTGCTCTTACCTCCCATTTTGAGTTGCCACTTAGAGGACATTTACAATTGCTATCTGCACTGGAGAGCTGCATGGTTCCACAGTGGACTTTTTTTGAACAAGAAATATACCTTGGTTGTCCCAAGTAATGAGATGTCCAGACTGTTTGTGGGTCACAGCAGAATTTAGTTCATCCTGACTAGTATCATATATGTCACGGTTTGTAATGACACATTCCTTTTAGTTATTCATTTAATGTCTTCCTCCTTCACTAAATTTTTAGCTTTAGTGATACAGAAATTGTGTCTCTTTTCTGTATCCTCAGAACCTTGGTTTGTAATGACACATTCCTTTTAGTTATTCATTTAATGTCTTCCTCCCTCACTAAATTTTTAGCTTTAGTGATACAGAAATTGTGTCTCTTTTCTGTATCCTCAGAACCTGGCATAGTTCTAGCACATGGGAAGTGCTCCAGAAAGTGTGTGTTGAATGAATGCATGAGTAAATAAAAGAAAATATAATGCTTAATATTATTATTGATACAGTTCTTCATAGTCAGCTTGCCATAAGTGTTGGTAGAACAAATGAACAAATAAGTTGATTTTTGCTGTAAGTTATGACATTTTAAGGCTTTCAGTGGAAGCCTTAAAATATATAAATCTTCAATCTAGAAACAGGGACTAATGGAAATAAGCTAAGAGCTGGCATTGGGTTGTGTTTTCTGGGAGTCCGTTCTCATTTATGCTTGCAATCACCATCCATCCAAATGCTGATGCAGAGGAAGCTTCAGTATCCGCTAGTTCTTGTGAAATGTTCTTTGCTCTCCTCCTCCCAGCAGAGACCCTGGATCTGTATTGAAATAAGGCGAAGTGAGGTCCTTGCTCTGAAATCACTGGAGTAGCACTTGGTTAATAAGAGTGTTGCTCCACCAATCTCTCCTGAGGAATATTCTGAAAGTTCGTGTCAGGAGAGCATTCTCCTAAACACAGCTGAGCCTCACACCTCACTAACGGGTTAACACTTGCTCTCACTGGGTTTGCTTATTCTTCCAGCTTTCTGGCTACCTCGCCCCTCATTCTCTGGATTTACCTAAGGACTTTCTTTTCTAACTCAACTCTCAGCTGTGACAGACAGAACTTCTTCCAATGTGACAATCCTTGTTTGGCCTTTCTCTGACCTCCCAGTTGTCCTCTGCCAATTTCCAGGTACTTATGCACATTTCTACATACAAAAGACACATTGCAATCTTGCTTACTTTCTAATACGAATAGTCTGTAAATCCACCCTTCAGAGACTGCCATGAATTTTTTATTGTATGCTCAAACCAGGAGGCTATTTTTAAACACAACTCGCAAATTGGACTTTGGGAAATGAAGTGGACTAACTTCTTGCATTTACAGTGAGCAAATGCCTGACAGTCCATCCCATTAAAGTGTTTTTAATTAAAAAGAACAACCCACAGGTGCCTTCTTGTTCTACCATGCAGGATTATTCGGGAGCCTTTAGAAGAAACAGAATAGTTCACTCCATGATTAACATCCTCTAGACAAAATTAACCCTAGCAAAGAGCTGGGCTGGCCATTACAGGCTAAGGCAATTTGTCTGAAGTGCTGCCAGCTCTTCACTTTTATTTCTTTAAGTCTCCCAGAATAGAATAGAAAAGAGTAATCATGGCCCCAATTCTTTTATTTCCTCCCAACACCATTTTAATATGAATTTCAAAGAACGTCAGCTGACATTTCCACTGTAGGGGAAAAACCAGATGCAGAAATGTACATAGGGAGAAGATAGTTTTCCTCTTTACTACTAAAAGGTGATCTTCCTGAAGGGAGACAAAGAAAAACACACCTTTGTAGGCCCGGTACCTGGTAGAGTACACGAAATGTCTGTTGAATGAAATTCACATAAGATTTTGCAGTGCTTTCAACTAGTAAATTACGATGTCAGGGAGAGAAAGTCCTTGTGTTTTATTAACTTATAATGGACTTCAGGGATCAGTAAATTTTATTCCTCGGGCTACCATGGTCTCCATTGTCCCCTCTTCTGACATCTTGTCAAATAGCGTTGATCACTTCACTTTGTGTCAGGGAGAGAAAGTCCTTGTGTTTTATTAACTTATAATGGACTTCAGGGATCAGTAAATTTTATTCCTCGGGCTATCATGGTCTCCATTGTCCCCTCTTCTGACATCTTGTCAAATAGCGTTGATCACTTCACTTTGTTTATTAGAGGAAGGACAGGACTGAACAGGGAGCTAGAGATAGAAAGGAGTGGGAATCAAATGGTCAATTAAAGAAAGCATTTTCTAGAAGCAGAGCTCTGTCATTAATAATGGTGATCGTTAGCTGTAATTAAAACAGCTTTGTAAATTTGTTCATGCCTGTTTGCCATGGGAGTAGAGATCTTTTGTGCCAGTCTCTGCATCAGAATAATCTGGGGAGTGACAGGTCTGCCATAAATGTGTTGGATCAGAGGTTCTAGGACTGGGGCCCAGGAATCTACATTTAATAATAAATAGATTGTGTGTTTCTGATGCACAGCTAGTTAGAAAACTACGCTACCTCTAAAATATCTAATATGAGTAGAGAGCCATGTCTCCACCTTCAGGGAAGGAGTGAGGCATATTTTCTGATGAATTTCATGAAGAATCATTGGTAATAGATTATAAGGGGGAAGCAACTTAGATTTATGTGTGCACATACATATGTTTGTATATATATGTGTATTTACAAAGGAAGCTATAGATGTGGTACAATAATTATTCTGATTTAAAAGTTAAGAGCAGCGAAAATAAAATTTTATTGAGTGTATATCAAAAACATTTTAAGCATTTTAATCTGGTTAAAAGAGGGGGAAGGGCAGGAGACCTCAAGCAGGAGAAAGCAGAGAGCAGACACGCCAAGGTGATCCGATCAGAAAGGGGACAAAGGACAAGGTGTGCTGGCTCCTCACGGGGTCTGTCACAGCTTTGACTTAATCATGCCAAGTTTCAGTTGCCTCTCCTGAAAAATGAGCCAGGTAGAGAAGAGCAGTTAGTGATTTTCAATTTAGCATGAGAAATTATTTTTCTGTGCTATCGTTGCAGTGTGATCGTGAAGAATCCACCATGATGCTGGTTGTAACTTCAGTGTCCATTGATTGAAAAACCTGAAGAACTGCAAACTTAAAACTTCTTTTAATTAAATTCCCTTTGATTTGCCACAACAGCATCGATATACATTCTGAGAGTATATACATGTTTATAGCAGATATCAGCATCATTTCATGAATTCTGGTATATATGACAATGTCTATTTAAAAATAACCACTTAAGGGCCGGCCTGGTGGCGCACTGCTACAGTGCGCCGCTTGGCAGCGCGGCGGCGCTCCCGCTGAGGGTTCGGATCCCACATACAGACCGGTTCCGCTCACTGGCTGAGCGAGGTGTGGGCGCAACGCCGAGGGTTGCGATCCCGTTGCCGGTCCCTGTCCGGTATGGGCATGACACTGAGGGTTGCGATCCGTTGCCGGACACGAAAAAAGACAAAAAGGATAAAAAAAAATAACCACTTAAATCCAGCTCTGAATATCAAAAATGATTCTATTGGTATAGTAATAAATCTAATTTCAGTCATTATTGTGGCTCCCCTTCAGTCCTAGGATCCCTCCAGTCTTCAACCCGTACTGATTTGCCCTGAAAAATTCATTGTCCACAAGCACTTGTTCCTTTTATGTATGCCTCGTCTGCTGGTTCTCTGGGCATGGTAATCTTTGCCAGCTCTTAAAGTCCTGGTGGCAGGCCTCACCTGCCCAGACATAAGAGACATACTAGAAAAGTCTCCACCCTATTGATTATATTGCTCTTCCAATCTACTGTACAATTTCAGAAGACTTGCACATCTTTCTCAGTATGGAATCTCCCTTCCTTTCATTTAAAGCTACCAGCTCTATTTCTCACCTCATAACTTAATCCCTCCAAGGAGCTTAAGATTTCAGAAAATAAAATCCAGGAAGAAATCTGAACTTATTCTGAGCCAATGAAGCACAAAGACCCTAACTACCATCTTGGAAAGGAGAAGAGAACACAAATGATGCGATATGTTGTAATTTCAAATGTAATGTGTGTGTGTACATATATGTAAAGATATAATGTGTATATATATATTTATAATATGAGGCTTCTCGCATTTATAGATTTGTAGTTCCTCTGTTATGACAGCAACCTGAAGCTCATAGACTGGGAACCTCTGGAATACAGGATCCCTAAGGTCTTTCTAGCCCTAGTGTTAAGTGCATCTGGGATCTCTTTGCCCTTTGGTATTGACCTTGATTGAGAGTTGCTGCAACCTATGGCTTCCAGTAATAGGCACTGAACTTTCTATATGTAAGGACAGGAGTGACTTTGGATGGAATTGTCATTGTTGATTGGTTGACTGGTTTTCTAATCAGGGGTGGAATAAAAATATATTCATATTTGGAAAAATAATGGCACAACCATCCACCAATCACAGGCCTTGAGGTATTCTTTGCTCTGGGTTTCCTAGGGCTAACCACTAACTACAACAGTCAGACTATGGTTGGAATGGTATGTGGGATTCTTCCACATATAACCAGTTGTTCTTCAATATTTCACATTTTAATCTGAACTCTAATACTTTTAGCTATGGCATTTTGCAAAGCTTTCAATACAAAGAATAAATCAATATATACTTTAGAAAAGGTTATGTGCTTTCAGCAGAATTTCTAAATATACAAATGTATAACATTTCAAGAGCTGGGTTTATTAGCCTCATAAAAGTATCATTGTGTTTGGATTGAAGCATCTAAAATGACATTACTGTGATTTTATTTTTTTTGGGGGGGCAGCCAGTACAATAACATTACTCAGGGTCACAGATCTATATAAGACTTTCCCTTCTGAATTAGAATATCATGCAGTATAGACTTTCAGTGGCATATGTCATATGCTCATTTGAGTAATGATGGCATTTGCAGCCACAGTGCTGTCACTTGTATGCATATGGAGGGCTGGGGGTACTCAGGAGAACTGATGCACACAAGCTGCTCTGCCCCTCCCATGCACTGACCTCCACGGCCCCCACCCTGGGCAGGGTCCTCCTTGTTTTCTTCCTCTTTTCTCTGTGACTTCCTTTTCCCCCTGATAACAGCTGAGGCAAATGCATTTTGGTTTTTTATCTTGACACACTAAACCCTAACTGACCTTAATGGTAAAATCTCTAAAAATTTATACCTCTGGTTTCCTGGGTGATAATTTAACATCATTAATCCTTGCTTTTAACCTACTTGGAAACTATTTCATTTCACTTTGGTCCTCTTTTTAGTGTGATTTCCATTATATAACTTCCATCAAAGCTGACAGGATTCCCTTGCCATCTGTAAAAAGAATATCATTTAATGACAATATTACACATGGTAATGGAATATCTATATGCAGGACCAACTATGTTTAAAATTAAATAGATCAAACAAATAGAGTCTGGAGTTAAGAAATGTTTTTCAAGTACATTCTTTGTCTCTTTATTTGTAAACAGTTTAGGCATGCAGTTTTTTGAAACTATTCAAATACATTACTGCAATATTAATCATAAAATAATATAAAGGAATTGTTATAGAGCTAATCATGAACACCGTTTTTTTATTTAACTATTTTTATGGTTTGCTTTCAACATACTCTGGGCAAAATAAAGGTATAGAACCATCATGCTCCCTTTTAATGTGCTTTTGTATTTTTAGGGGGTGGGGGTGGGAAAGGGTTCATATTCCTGTATTATACAAGGAATCTGACTCTTCAAAGTTCGTGGTAGGATGTATCTTGTCTAATAACACTGGTAAGAGACCTGCATGAAGAAAGGTGCACTATGTCAAATTTCAAGTTAAGATGGATTGAATGATGAAATACACAGACACAGTGGGTTATGGTAGTAATTTTATAGGCTATAAATAGTGAGGTATAGGTAGAATGGACTCCAAGGTATCCATGCCCTAATACCTGGAAACTGTGAATATGTCACATTACATGGAAGAGGAGACTTTGCAGATGTAATTCAGGTTACAGACCTGAAAATAGGGAGATTATCCTGCATTATCTGGATAGGCCCAATCCAATCTCATGAATCTTTAAAAAATGGAGAACTTTCTCTAGCGAGAGTCAGAGAGATTTAGCAGAAGAGGAAGTCAGAGAAATTCCAAACATGAGATGGACTTGAGTCACCATGGCTGGCGCCGAGTTCAAGGGACAAGTATGATGAGGATGCAGGTGGTTTTAAGGATCAGAGAGAGGTTCCTGACTAGCAATCAGCAAGCAAATGGGGACCTCAGTCCTACAACCACACGGAACTGAATTCTTCCAACAATGGGAATAAGTCTGGAAGTGAAATCTTCCCCCAGATCTTCCAGGTAATAGCCCAGGCCAGCGGACACCTTGATTTCTGCCTTGTGACCTCAGCAGAGGAACCAAATGAGTCACTAGGATTCCTACAGAACTGAGATAATAAATTGTTGTGCAAAGCTGCTAAATTTGTGGTAATTTGTTATGACAGCAATAGAAAACTAATACAAGTATGAAGCCTGGGGCCAGAGTCATAGACTTCAGTTCTGTACTGATCAATATTGTAAGGATCCAACCTCTGCACTGGTTATGAATAGGATCAACCTGTTAGCTGCAGGTCCGGATCTGGGCACCCAGATCTTTGTATTCAGAGCAGCCTAATATGTTTCAGTGGTTCCTAAATGGTTGGTTGGCATTTTATGCCTAATTTCTCTTTGTCTGGTTTCTTTTATCCCTATTTAATAAGCTGGATTTTTACCTAGGTATTAAAGAAAAATACTAATAAAGATGAGCCTCTATTTTGGTGGACTTTGAATGCATAGATTGTAAATATGGTTGCCATACATTTTTAAGTTAAATTTTAAAATAAAGAATTGGAGGTCAAAAAGTGGGCAGAGAGAGAGATTAATGAAAATTGTCTGAGACACTTGAATATCTAAGGTGATTCACAAATGTCCATAACTCATGCTGAATAAACACATTCTGTCCATGACCAACCGTAGCTTTTATCTCTGCCTTTGTCACCACAGGCCACTCAGGAGTTCTATTTCCAGATTATAGTTTAAGATGTAGGAAAATTTCGTGATTACTTATATTTTATCCAAGATATTAAAAATACTAGCAGAAATTGGTAGACAAGAAGTTCAGGTTATAAAGGTATATTGTTAAATTATTGGGGAACAGGGCCAGCCCCGTGGCTCACTTGAGAGAGTGCGGCGCTGGTAGCGCTGAGGCCACAGGTTCAGATCCTATATAGGGATGGCTGGTGCGCTCACTGGCTGAGTGCGGTGCAGACAACACCGTGCCAAGGGTTGCGCTCCCCTTCCTGATCAAAAAATAAATAATTAATTAATTAAAATTATTGGGGAACAAAATCCCTTCTCTAGTTCATCATACCTGAGC
>NW_007727329.1:106107-106831 GCF_000696425.1 Galeopterus variegatus | reverse complement strand
TAATTAATTAATTAAAATTATTGGGGAACAAAATCCCTTCTCTAGTTCATCATACCTGAGCACACGGATATCATAGCTCTTCTGGGGCCCCTTTGCAAGTGTAGAGATTCCATTAGGGGTGAACACATTCACTCAGTGCTTTGCAGTCTTGATGTGTTTTATCAGTACCTCATGAGCTTCCTGAACCATCAGTGCTCAGATCTCAGCCTTGACATTTCTGAATTAATTGGCCTGGGGTAGGGCCTGGCCATAGGTGCCTCTTAAAGTTCTCCTAGTGACTATGAAGTGAAATCAGAATTGAGAACCACTGACTTACCCAGTAACCAAGGCATTAAATGACACAGGAGTGGCTTCACTGGTTTTTCCATGCATCCTAAACACAAGTGATGTAAAACATCCTCAGCATTTTAATAAATCCCATCAGCTCTGAATTCTGTTTTATTTGTAAAATTTCTTGAACCTTTTTGGGGGCAGGCAATAGTAAGTAATAGATAAAACTAACTGACAAACCAGTATCACTGCAGGAGTTTCTTCAGTCAGTGCTGAGGGGAGAGAGAAAGAGATAGAGAGAGAGATTGGGGGGTGGGAGGGAAATTCGTAATATAGTTTGGGTCCTCAAAAGAACTGATCATTTCCATGACTCTCTTTTAACCTTCTCCCACCCCCTGCCTCAGATGAAACATTCCTCTTCCCTCACACTTCCCTTCTTAGCAATCCAAGTTCT
>NW_007727329.1:104383-105902 GCF_000696425.1 Galeopterus variegatus | reverse complement strand
CCCTGCCTCAGATGAAACATTCCTCTTCCCTCACACTTCCCTTCTTAGCAATCCAAGTTCTTATCCTTATAAAAATCTCACTTGAACCTCTTTCCTTGTACAAGGTGTTTCCTAGTTGACCTCTCCCACTATTCCGTGAGGCTTGTGTGCTATTTCTGCACTAAATTAACTCGTGCTCTTACTTGAGTATTAACGTGTGTGTGCATTATATACACACAGTGAAATTATGGGCTTCATGGGTAGCGGTGCCCTGCTCCCCAGCTTCATTTCTTAATTCCTGTAACAAGCCTTTACAGTGCTCCTATCCTAGATCAACAACTGTTCCAGTTGCTGGAGACAGTGCAAGGAAGAAAAAAAGTCCCTCTTCTCCTGGAGCTCACATTTGGCTGGGAATGCAGACACTAAACAAGTCAATCCATAGATAGTGATGGTGGTGAGGGCCATGAAGAAAAGGAAGGCGGGAGGAGACTCAGAAAATGACACGTGGTGGGAGGAATGCTGTTTCGTTTTCAAAAAATTGTTTAATTTTATTGCGTATATTTAAGGTATGCAGCATGACTTTATGGCATACATATTGATAGTGAAAAGGTCACTATAGTAATGCAAATTANACACCGAGGGTTGCGATCCCGTTGCCGGTCCCGGTCCGGTACAGGCACGACACTGAGGGTTACGATCTGCTGCTGGTCACGAAAAAAGACAAAAAGGAAAAAAAAAAAAAAAAGCCATTGAAGTTGAACTCTAACAAGGATAAGGTTGCTTCCCGATTATCAAATGCAATGTCTTTTTCCTATATTCATTTTTCCAGACTCTTGGCAATCAATGCCTTTGACATTGGCCTCCAGTTTGAAATTCTTTTCATGTGTTTATAACCCAGTTCCAGTAATTGTTAGCTCTGTGACCCTGGGCATGTTGATTAATGTCTCTGTTCTTCAGACTTCTCATCTGTGAAATGGGGAGAGTAATTGTAGCAACGTCATGGGTTTGTTTTGAGGGTCTTAAGAGATAAGCACTTAATAAGTATTAGCAATTTTTTTTTCAGTTTTGGTGGCTGGTCAGTACAGGGATGGAAACTTGGACCTTGGTGTTAGCAGCAGCACTCTGTAACCAACTGGGCTAACCAGCCAGCCCCTTAGCAATTGTCGTTTCCAAATCTGAACTCCTGATCTTACACTTCTCCCCAAACCTGCTCCTCTTCTGTTAGTAGCGCCACTATCTGCTATGATTTGAATGTGTCTCTTCCCCAATTCTGGTGTTGCTAGTGTGATAGTATTAAGAGGTGGCACCTTTAAGAGGTGATTAGGTCGTGAGGGCTGCTAGTCATGCTAGTGGAATTAAGGCTTTTTTAAAAGAGGCTTCATTCAACTTTCAGCCAGCTTGCTCTTCTCCTCTTCCACCATGTGAGGCACAGAGGTCGTCTTCTCTTGCCCTTTCATCCCTTCTGCCATGGGAGGACATAGCAAAAAGGCCCTCAGCAGACACCAGATGCCAGAGCCTTGCTCTTGGACTTTCCAGCCTC
>NW_007727329.1:101535-103971 GCF_000696425.1 Galeopterus variegatus | reverse complement strand
TTAAAAGAGGCTTCATTCAACTTTCAGCCAGCTTGCTCTTCTCCTCTTCCACCATGTGAGGCACAGAGGTCGTCTTCTCTTGCCCTTTCATCCCTTCTGCCATGGGAGGACATAGCAAAAAGGCCCTCAGCAGACACCAGATGCCAGAGCCTTGCTCTTGGACTTTCCAGCCTCACACAGAGGTCGTCTTCTCTTGCCCTTTCATCCCTTCTGCCATGGGAGGACGTAGCAAAAAGGCCCTCAGCAGACACCAGATGCCAGAGCCTTGCTCTTGGACTTTCCAGCCTCCAGAACTCATAAATACATGTTCTTAATAAATTACTCTGTCTCTGGTATTCTGTTATAGCAGCACAAATGGACTAAGACCCTATCTTATCCACAAACATGGAGTCATTTTATGTTGAAATAAACTTGTAGATTTATCTCCAAGTTCCTACCCTCCATTTATTCCTACTGCCACTGCCTTTTCTCTCTAAGCACACAAATACATATGCACACACAACTTTCCTTATGTTACACTCTGACCATCCTAACATACTCTACCTAACCACTTATCTGTTCTGCAAACTTTGCTTGGACTCTTTCAATAGTCCTTTAGTAATCTCACTGCCTCTAAACAGTAGCAATACATTCATCTGTTTGCTCTGTGCTTGTGTACAGCATATTAAATGCTTTCCATATAGGAGCTCATTGGATACTCACAACAACCTCGTGAAACAGGTATTATTATTCTTTCTATGTTATAGATACGGCAACTGAAACTCAGAGGAATTAAATAATACATAGAAGATCCCACCCAAGTAAATGGTAACTGGGATTTGAACCCAGATTTGACACCCCTGGTGTCAAAGTACAAGCTTCTAAATACTGTGCTCTTATTGTACCCTAAAATGAGCTTATCTTGGCAAAATCTCTTCAAAATCTCTGTATTTGTGTATTTTAAACCTTCAACGACTCTCCTTTGTGTTCAGGATAAGTCAGTGTTCTTCAGCCTATTGTGAAAGACCCTTCACTATCAGGTCCCAGTTGATTCTTTTAAAATTTAGTTTATTTATGTCTTTATTTTTATGAATGTTCAATTTTTACATACTTGAAGTTTTGTTGCACTTGCTGTTATACTATGCTATTTCTGTTTTGCTCTAGACTTTTTTTTTTCCCTCTTCCTCAACACAAACACACACACACACATACACACATGGGCATTTTCAACTTGGTACAAATTCTTCCTGAATTTTCCCCATGTTCCTATAAACCTATACAAATATTTACACATGCATAACGTTTTTGTTTTTCTGCAGCATTGGAAATACTATATACATGTCTTAGTCAGGGGTCTTTAAAGAAACAGAATCAATAGACCATATATATATATACAGATAAAAAGATTTATTTTAAGAAGTTGGCTTATACGGTTCCATCCCTTCTGCCATGTGAGGATGAAGCAAGAAGGCCCTGATCAGATGCCAGATGCCAGCATCTTGGTCTGGAACTTCCCAGCCTCTAGAACTGTGAGAAATAAATATCTGTTCTTAATCAACTACTCAGTCTGTGGTATTCTATTATAGCAGGGCTGACAAGTTCAAAATCTGCAGGGCAGACCAGCAGGCTGGAGACTGAGGGAACAGTTGATGCTGCAGTCATGAGTCTGAAGGTAGTCCAGAGCCAGGAATTCCTTCTTTCTCTGGGGATCTCAGTCTTTTTCCATTATGGCCTTCAACTGATTGGATAAGGCCCACCCATATCATGGAAGGTAATCAGTTTTACTCAATGTCTACTGACTTAGATGTTAATCTCATCTAAAAAAATACCTTCATAGCAACATTGAGACTATTGTTTAACTGCATATCTGGGCATCATAGCCTAGCAAAGTCAACCCATAAAATTAATCATCACTATGCATTTCTTTATAACCTACTTTTTTCTCATGAACAAAGTGCCATTGATATCCCTCTATATTAGTAGCTACAGATATAACTGATTCTTCTTCATAGCAACAGAACATTTCATATTTTACATAACAGTAGGGAGTACTATAATTCATCAGCCCTTTGCCGATTCATGAATATTCAGGTTATTCTCAGAGATTTCTTTGAGGGTATAGATCACTACAAATAATGCTACACATTGCAATTATTTACAAAGATATTATTGGATTACTTTCTTAAACTGCAGTATCTATCTACCTTTCTACCAGTAGCATGTTAGAGAACTTTTTCCTTTGTCTCGCCCATCACAGGGGATTAGAGTTCTCTGTAATAAATGCCAATTTAACGGATGAAATATGGCATCTCACTGTATCTTTAATTTGCATTTCCCAGACCATTTGTAAATTTGAGCATCTTTTCATTTATTTATTAAGCATTTGGACTCTCTTGTGTGAATTTTATTTGGGGAAGTGAATACTATTCCTTGCCCATTTTTCTATTGATGTCTATG
>NW_007727329.1:97728-100231 GCF_000696425.1 Galeopterus variegatus | reverse complement strand
TGTGCAGAAGCTTTTTAGTTTGATATAATCCCATTTATTTATTTTTCCTTTGATTGCCTGTACTTTGGGGGTCGGATTCATGAAGTCTGTACCCACTCCTACTTCCTGGAGTGTTTCCCCTATGTTTTCTTTAAGGAGTTTTATTGTAAAACATCACTTTTGTCACACATCAATTTTTCGTGGATACTCAGATCTTTTTCTGTATCCTCTATTTATCTATTTGTCTGCTCCTGTGCTAGTCTGATTAAAGAAACTTTATAATAACTTGTATAGCTCCTTTTATAACTTCCTCAGCTAAAAACACACAAATGCTGTATTCTTCTTTCTCATAATTTCATAATACTATTAGAGAGTTATTCTTCCATGCAATCATCAAATTATTTCACATAGTTACAAAAATAAATAAAATAACCCCTAATTACCAAAGCAAACACACAATCCTCTAATATTTTACTTGTAACTATATTATGTTATATGTTATTCAGGGGAGAAACATTGCTGTCTTCATGATATTAAATCTTCCCATCTCAATAAAAGTAGCATGTTTGTTGAATCAGCATCGTAATAGTAGCTTCAAGTTAATCAGGCTTTGAGGAAAACTCTCCAGTTGGGTCTGAATGATTCTATTATACTCATTAAAAAGCAATAAAATAAAAGTAGGTGAAAATTTAGTAAATTATTTTTCCTTTTCTTTTTTTGGCATCTGGCCAATATAGGGATCTGAATCCTTGACCATGGTGTTATAACACCATGCTCTAACCAATTAGCAACCCGTCAGCCCTAAAATAAAATTTTATATTTAGCAAGTTTCTTTCTTTCTAGATAAAGACGTGATATTCACTGTTGGTATACCAACACTTTATTATTCCAAAGAGCAAGGAATCCACTCCCTAATGGGAGCCAAGGTGGTCAAGGGAGAAACTTAATCTTGCTGATTTCCTGGGGGCTGCTGCACCCTTGCCCCAGGCTTGTCTACCTATGGTGGGAGGGACCCACCCACCTTGCCCCCTACCCAGGCTTCCAGAGGAAGGTGACACTAGGGGTTCTCTGATGCCTCCCCTCACCTGCCTGTTTACCTGGTACTCCTGGCCTGGCAATACTAGTTCAGACCCTTGCGTTCAGTAGACCCAGAAGCCTCGGGCCACAGCAGACTGGCATTAGAGAGCTCTTGTCCGTGCTGCCATCCCAGAAACAGATACTTCTACCCATTTCCTCATCTGCCTCTGGTTCAGGCCTGTTTGAAAATTTGCTGCGTTTCACCCTTTCCTAACCCATAAAGTAACTCCCGACCACATGTTTTTCTTTATTGCTGGGAAGGCAGCCCAGATGCTCAGTTAAGCCAGGGTTGGCATGAAGGACCTGCAAAGAGGCTGAGTGAAGCCTGAGCAAAGACTGCCCTGACCCCGGAGCACAGTGACATTTAATTCACTGTTCACATGGTGCCTGGGGCTCCAGGAAGAATGGGCAAGATTTGCCTAACTCGCTGTACTTGTCTGTATAGCCCTTTGTATGGGGATTTTTTTTTTTGGTCCATCTGTTACCAAACCATGACTCTCCTGGCAGGCAGCCTGGTTCAAGATGCAGTGGCTAGTACCTTGTTCCTTCTGAAGGCTGACATTTTCCAACATCTGCAGCCTAAATATTGAGCAAATAAATGGCTTTCAATTCACTCGTGGAGAAGATTCTTCATTTCTCTCGTGACCTATATATAGGACACATGGCAGGACCTGAGCTGTCTGTCCTCCTTATTAGCAGAGTCTCCCAGCTCTCAGGCCTGCTGCACTGTCAGGATATTTGCAAAGCCCTTTATTGGATGTAGTAGCTCACAAAAAGTTATCAGTTGATAATCACAAGTTGAGGCTATACATTCTGTGCACATTTTTGAATAATATCTGAAAAATTGTCAACCCTTTGGAAAAACTGGAATGTTTTTTTATAAAAATAGTCCTGTTCTAATGTCAATTTTCTGCCTGAATAAAAGTGAATGAATATTAAATATTGCTGCAGGCAGTCTTGTCATTGGAATTAAAGAGTCTCTGCTATAATAAATAATGTTGTAAAAACACAAATTTTGTCTAAGCAACGCTAAGCCCAAATTCTTTTGTAAATGTATTTTCGGACCAGGGTACATACATTTACAGCGTAAATGTGTGAACATGAAATGCAGGTTTTAGAATAAGTATTTTAAATAGCAGTATAGCCGCCTACCTGTTCGAAAGAGGTCCAGTGGCTAAATTGGGAATAGATGACTCTTCTTTAGTAGGAAGATGGTATGTTTCTTGGGAAAAAAGTGAGTCACATCCAGCCCTTCTAAATTGTCATTCACTTGCATGACATATTAGGCTTCTGTTGAGGGAAATGTGAGGCACATTTAAAAGGAACACTGGACTCAAATCAGCAGACTTGGTTTCAAGCAGGTGGCGACACTGCTACTTGCTGGCTGTGTGACCTAGAACAATTTATGCTCTCTGAGCGTCACTTTTATTAACTACAAACAGGAAGG
>NW_007727329.1:94223-95996 GCF_000696425.1 Galeopterus variegatus | reverse complement strand
TAACTGGAGTTCTCATCTCTAGCTGGGTATCCTTTTCTCGTCACTTGATTATTATCATTGTCATTTCACAAAGCTCTGGGTTCTGAATATCTGCAGAGGAGTCTCTTGCACCACTGCCTGGAACACACATTCCAAATAGAAGAGCCTGCTTGTCTCCAGCTGCCCTGTCCTCAGGCTCCACCCCTTCAGTCCAAGTCAATCAAAACCAAGCCTGACAGTGCCCCCGCTCTCCTGCCCACCAGCCGGTGGAGTTTGGTGTTGGTCTTACTTGCCTAAGACAGCTCCATGAACTAAAGCTTTTTTCCTCACCCTTACATATGACCCAGTACAAGATGCAAGTTCTGTCCTAGTTCCTGATTTTTAGTCCAATTCTTTGATGGAACTGGGACCTTGCTTTTAATCTTTGACCACTGAAAAGCCATCAGCACAGTTCAGCTCCCCTCTTTTGAACACAGACTCTGTCACTTACCCTCAATTATTGGTTAGAATTAACCCAAACATCTCCTCCTTCCACCCCACCCCCCCAAAATTGATCAATTGCAATTCTCCATGGCTTTCTAAGTCTGGGGTTTGGATGATACATTGATTACTGCTCCTTCAGTGGTGAGGTCCTTTTCAAACCTCTCACCTTAACCTCAGTTGTTGCAAAGATTCAGTAATTACTATGAAAACTCAGTAGCAAGCAATAACCATTTGCTAATATCATCAAAAGTAATAGCAGCATCACCAATGTGTCATTTTAAATTNGGTTAACTACCCTCTATGCAGAAAGAAGGGAGGATTTTCACACTTCTAGAATGCGGTGTCTAAGGGAACAGATGCTGACTATATGCAGGGGTAGAAATGTGTCCGAAGGCATAAGTCTCGCTGGAACGTTTCTGTTACTCTTATTTTGTTTTTGCTGCTCACTTCTTGGGCATGGTGACTATAACTTTCCGGGGATTGAGCACTTTGAGTTTCAGTTTCTCTGTTTTCATATTCTAGATCTTCTTTGCCTCAAGGCATCTTAACAGAGGTAATGATTTTGAGTTAAATCAAATGAAACCCCATCCCCTGCTCCCACTGAACACAGACTTAAAGAAACACCAGTAAATGGACAAGGTGACAACACAGTAGTGACAACAGCCAGGGTGGCAAGGACTCAGCCCATGTCTAGCCAGGGCTTATAAACCTTATGTACTGCCTGCTTACTCTGTGCTAGGCAGGCAGCTATGTTTTACGTATATTAACTCACTTAATTCTCATAACAACTCTTTGAAGTAGGTAATATTAATATCTGCATTTTATAAGTTTGAATGTGGAAGGACAGAGAAATTAAGTAACTCACCCAGCTGGTAGCAATAGGCTGAGATTCCTTCTCAGGCAGCCTGGCTCCAAAATCAAGGCTCTTGCCAGTCTTCTGTGCCATGTCTTCCACACCCTGAGTCAATTGAGCTTATGGCAGCTACTTTCACATAACTGTCCTTCGAAGTAGCTCTTATTATCCCAGTGGGGTATTTGAGGATGCCATGGATCAGTGAAATTAAATATATGACTAAGGTCACATGTCTGGAAATACTGATAGGCAGTGAAGGATCTGGAATTTGAACCTAGGTCTCTTTGACTATAAAGCCACATGCTCTGTTTCATATTGTTTTCCGTGTGGTAGAGGAATCTAATGCTAATGAATGTGAAACACTCCTGGAATTTTCTTCTGAAAAGATCATTTGTCTTAACTGGAGTTCTCATCTCTAGCTGGGTATCCTTTTCTCGTCACTTGATTATTATCATTGT
>NW_007727329.1:90850-93286 GCF_000696425.1 Galeopterus variegatus | reverse complement strand
TCTCCATGGCTTTCTAAGTCTGGGGTTTGGATGATACATTGATTACTGCTCCTTCAGTGGTACGGTCCTTTTCAAACCTCTCACCTTAACCTCAGTTGTTGCAAAGATTCAGTAATTACTATGAAAACTCAGTAGCAAGTGATAACCATTTGCTAATATCATCAAAAGTAATAGCAGCATCACCAATGTGTCATTTTAAATTTCTCATTCAAAATAGCGTGCACTGAATGTTATCAATATGCCCAGCCACTGTGCTAGGCACCAGGGATCAGTGTCAATTTGAATCATGTATTGTATCCACAAACACTTTCGGGTTCATTTGTGCTGGCAGAGACACATTCCTTTCCAATTTTGTTCAGCTTTTCTGAGGTCAAGTGACCTCTGTGTTTCCAGAACTATGTATGATGCATTTGCCCATTTGGAGAAAAAAACACTCAGTTCCCAAAATTTAATTCATAAGAGATACTGTAAGTATTTGTGGTTAGAAATTGTTGGAGCAGCAGAGTGAGACTAGGTGACCTGGGAAAGGTAATTCAAGGGCAAGAAAGTGAAAATCATCGCTTACCAAAAGGCAAAGGCTTCACGGGAGCAAATGAAAGGAAAAGAGCGCTCCTAGGAAGAATCTGGATAGGACAAATAGATTTCAAAGACTTAGGAGCAGTAGAAAGTGAAAGAAGTTTAAACATTACTGCTAAATCTCACTCTCAACTTGTGAAAGAAAAAGTTTGCTCTCAACCTCTAGAAAGCAAAAGAGGATGCAGGGGCTGACCGTGCTGTGTTTGCATCTTGGGGACAATCTCCCCTAAGACTGGGTCACGCATGCACTAGTCTCACCGAGACTGCAAAGAGCTTCATTTACCACCGCCGAAATATCTCCTCTAGCTGGTGTTCACATTAAGGGAAACAATTAGCAAGTTAATTAATTCCGGTTTTTTTCTTGCTTTTCTGTTTTCAAAGCTGCTTTGCCTTGAGAAGTAGCTAAGCACTTTTATGGGCTCACCGAGCTTACTTCCAGGGTTCACAATGCAAGGTTTGTGAAAATACATTGCAGAAAAGCAAGCCAACTAAAGTAGGGGGTTAATTTCTAATGACAGTACACAGTGGAAGATGTTTATACATTTATTTACATTTAATTTTTAAAATAGAAGTAGAAATGAAGATATATTTTCAATTGTTTTTCCCAGAATTTGTCATTAATTGACACTCATTATTCACCATGAAAAACATCTCACAGTAGCTGCTCACCCATTTAGAAGTCTGGTTTCCAGTATTTTCAGGATAAAACAAACCTAGAATAAGCAAGTAACAACCTCAAACGAAATACCAGCAAGTGACAAAAGTCTGTTATGAAGACCATGCATTTCACTCAATTAGAAATATAGAGTCTCTCGCTGGCTAGAAATTATGTAAAAAATACAAAACAAATTCAAAGGAGGATATTCTCATAGTAGAAATAGGGGTCAGAATAACACAGTATCAGGACAATAATCCCGGGACATTAAATGTAGGGACAAATAACTTTGCATACCTTAACATCCTTTCAGAGCACTACAGCTCTTAAATTCCTAGTCATAATTCCATCTTCTCAAGAACAAAATCAAGTTATATTAAGTATGTAGCAAACAAACCCAGGGTCGTGATTAATGCTCTTTATTAATAATTTAATTAAAATAGTATTTTTCTGAAAGTTGACCCAAAGGAATGTAATTCATTTAAAAAATGAGTTTATGTGGAATATCTCTTTTGTGAAAGTGCAAAATAAACATTACTATATATCACTGAACATGTTGCATTCTCCCTTACTTATAAGTTAGGTATATGAAATACTTTCAATTTTAAGATAGGAAAACAAGTCACAGTAAGGTGAACGGACTGAAGCAATATTTGAGTTTGTCAGGGCCAATCCGAGATGCCATCACCAATCCTGTTAAAGATTTCATCCTCTGTGAGTTTGGTTGAAGGGGAAACAAGGAAAGCCCCATTGCTGTCATCTTCTTGGTCTTCCAATCTCTCTTCCCCCACCCCCCTCTCTGTCTGTCTGTCTCTCTCCCTCTCTTTCTCTGATTGCTCAAAATTGAACTGAAGAAAATGCTCTTCACTTTAAGTCAATGCAGATTACAAAGTTTCAATCTTACACCAATGTAAGGCAAGAAAATGTGAGCACACGTGCAGCATGATCGTAAGGCATTCCAGTTATAGCAACTAGCACAGACCGATGCAATTGGATTTTGCATAGTGGCAGCAGTGACATGCAGCAGCACTGATCCTTCATTGAGCACTTAGCCTATGCCAAGGACTTCACATGGTAAGAAAATATCTAATATGCACTTTGCTTACATGGTAAGGACGTATGCAGTATTTTATGGGATCATTTCTGTAGTTCACCCAAACCTGGATTCTGTTTGATATCAACAAATATGTGTTTTGTTTTTACCC
>NW_007727329.1:87500-90560 GCF_000696425.1 Galeopterus variegatus | reverse complement strand
GGTGAACGGACTGAAGCAATATTTGAGTTTGTCAGGGCCAATCCGAGATGCCATCACCAATCCTGTTAAAGATTTCATCCTCTGTGAGTTTGGTTGAAGGGGAAACAAGGAAAGCCCCATTGCTGTCATCTTCTTGGTCTTCCAATCTCTCTTCCCCCACCCCCCTCTCTGTCTGTCTGTCTCTCTCCCTCTCTTTCTCTGATTGCTCAAAATTGAACTGAAGAAAATGCTCTTCACTTTAAGTCAATGCAGATTACAAAGTTTCAATCTTACACCAATGTAAGGCAAGAAAATGTGAGCACACGTGCAGCATGATCGTAAGGCATTCCAGTTATAGCAACTAGCACAGACCGATGCAATTGGATTTTGCATAGTGGCAGCAGTGACATGCAGCAGCACTGATCCTTCATTGAGCACTTAGCCTATGCCAAGGACTTCACATGGTAAGAAAATATCTAATATGCACTTTGCTTACATGGTAAGGACGTATGCAGTATTTTATGGGATCATTTCTGTAGTTCACCCAAACCTGGATTCTGTTTGATATCAACAAATATGTGTTTTGTTTTTACCCTGCCATTCACCCCTCATGGTCAGCTATCATACCTCAGGCTTCTACTAGTCTGCTGCGAGTCACCATGGATTTGTCTAATAATCCCTTTCTGAATGGTATTATGGTATTCACCTCCTGAGTGACATATGTTTTGTATTTTCTTTTTTTTTTTTTTTTTTTTTTTTTTTTTTGTCTTTTTTCGTGTCCAGCAACAGGATCGCAACCCTCGGTGTTGCGCCCGCACCTCACTCAGCCAGTGAGCGGGAACCGGTCTGTATGTGGGATCCGAACCCTCGGCGGGAGCATCACCGTGCTCTCAAGCGGCGCACTGTAGCAGTGCGCTACCGGGCCAGCCCCTGTTTTGTATTTTCTGAGCAAAGCTGTCACTTCCTTTTATGTCTATTCTAAATTCCCTCTCTCAAATGTCAGAGGACATACCCTCACTATTTAGTTAGTTCACAGGTCAAGTAACTAGAATACTGGCTTTGCCACTAGCTAACTCTGAGACCTTACCTTATTCACTTAACATCTCTTGACTTCCATTTCCTTACCACAGTAGCAAAGGGTAGTCTCTAAGCTCTCTAATTGACCTTCTCCCTCTAAAATTGTATTATTTTATGATCCAATTCATACCCTTTGTGACTCCATAATCTTTGTGCCATATATTTTTAATCTAGAACAATGCTGTAATTATATTACATTCACACACACACACACACATATAATCATTTGGATATTTTTAGGAAAATACCTGATGCTGGGCCCCCACTCCAGATGAATTAAATCTGGCTGTGGAATTCAAACATCATATTTTTAAAAGCTCTCCAGTTGATTCTAACATACAGTGAGAATCAAGAACTACTAGTCTTCACTAAAGCACCCTGATTTTATCTTTGGTGTCTCCACTTGTCACTCTTACAAATAATCAGAGGGGAAAGGGAAAAATGTTCTAAGATCCCTCTTTCTAGAAGCAAGGGAGCAAGGTGACAAAAGTCTGATAGGAGGAAGGTAGCCAATAGCAGAGGAGGTATCATAACTTCAGGAAAATATTATAAAGGAGCCATTAGGTGCGGAAGATAGCCCTCCATAGGCTTGGCTGGTTGAGTTCCAGGATACCCAAGAACTTGGGTTTCAACTTGTTCTAATAATTTTTCCCCATGAAAATGCCCTCCAGTTTTACAAGACGCAATAGTGGATATAGAGTATGCTTTAAGAACATGTTTTAGGGTCGGTGATGCTGGGATGGAGCTCTCCCACTAACATGGGGTGTGCACGCATCTGTTATAATTCTGGCCTAGCATCCCACATTGCATGCCTTCCCCCTTCATAAATTCTGCTTCCTTGGAAAGCCTCTTGCAGCAGTTGAATTGTAATCTATAATTCAGTGCTTTTCTCTTGACTGTGAACATTTTACCTTTCTTCAAATAAAAAAGAAATGGTTCAATGTAAAGCAATATATGCTCAGGGCTGAGACTGCTAGGCAATTCTACAACTATATTTCATGACAACAGTGAGGGGCAAGTTACTAAGGGTTAGATTTGGGTTGGGAGGTGGCATAGTGCAAGAGAAAGGACACTGGCTTCTCTTTCCCTCAATCTGAAGAAGAGACTCACTCTGTCACCAAGCAATTTTGTCATTGTGTGACAGAGATGCAGACTCTGATCCATGGAGTAGAAGTTCTCCTCACACAGGGCACCACTTGTCACTTCTCACTGTGTGACAGGAACGTAAAGATTACTCAGAACCCAAATATTAAGAGCAATGAGAAACCCAAAGGGACTGTACTGAGAAAACTCCCTCAAGAAGGGAGAAACAAGGTGCAGCTCCAAGTCGGTATTTTCTTCAGCTTTTATTGTAAAGACAAGGAAATACAAGAGAAAAAACAACTTAATCATTTATCAAAGGAATGAAAAGAAATTAGCTATGGGGCAATTTCTGGAAAACATCTTGAGAAACAAAGGAAGGAGAATTAAGCTGGATAAGAAATGACCTTAATGTTCTTATTTAACCTAGCAGAAACTATTTGCTGTTTCTAGCACATGCTGTTTTCAGCACTTAGGTTCTGCATAAGTACATTTAGGACTTTTTCCCTTAGTGCACTCCCTGTTCTTTGTCAAGCCTATGTGCTCCCACACAATTTGATCCTGCCAAGCTCTTTTTAACCTCTAAAAGTTCTTTGTTTTAAAAACCACAGAATGAAGGAGTGTGACAAGATCATATTTAGGGTCCCTTCAAGCAGTTGAGTTCTATAGTTTTAAGCTTCTGTGTTACTAGCTGCTGTTTCTTTGACTAATGAATGGATTGCCTGTCCAATTTTCCTCTTTAAGTGATTCTGAAGTTTCGAAGACTTTCATATGTGCTCACCTGTCAGACAGAGTGCAGTCTTCTCATGGAAGATGGTAGGACCTCATAAGCCCCTACCATATTACTATATCCTCCTTGATTGTTTGCCTTAATTTCATATAGGCTTTTATATCTGTAGGAGAAAATTTGACTTTTATATGTCC
>NW_007727329.1:85857-86746 GCF_000696425.1 Galeopterus variegatus | reverse complement strand
TTTGCCTTAATTTCATATAGGCTTTTATATCTGTAGGAGAAAATTTGACTTTTATATGTCCTGATATGTGAAAGTCTATTTATAATTTTTAACATTTCTAGGACTGTTCTCTTGGACCCTTGGTTTAATGCTTTCCATCTATGAGCAAAACTCTTTCCTCAGCAAGAAATGTTGATGTGCTGAATGAGACCACTCCATAATCAACATGTTTGTATTAACAATGTGTCTGCCTTGGTTTCTTCAGAAGTTCATGTATTTTTGCCTTAAATAATTACAGTTTCCCCCAGAAATTCATAGATTTTGCCTTAAATAATTACAGGTTTCAGTGGGTCATATATCTTTTGCTGTGTCAGATCTGCACAATTGTGTCTTTAAAATCAGGAAGCTAATTCTCTTTGATAGCTTCTGAATAAATGTTTACTCTCAAAAGCTTTAACATTAGATATAAAATAACACTTGAATATAGAATAGGTTTTCAAAACTTATCTTCTTAGTTAGCCAGCATCTGCTTTGTCATATACCAAATAAACACAGGCGTATAAAAGATTCATATTGCAATGCCCATGTTCATGATTGAGGGGTTCACAGACACAGAAAAAGTCATGATTTGCAGCCACTTAAAGGCATTGGTTTTTCATTGTTCCTTGTCAGGCTCCTGCAGAGGCACCGTAGGAACTGATTGCCCAGGGCACACAGTTCAGCTGCACCAATAGCCAGTGCAGAGAAGTTACCAGGTAACACAGATGCACATTGTCACAGTAAAGACACGCAAATGCCCTTTGCTTTTTTCCTGGCAGGAAGGCTCTAAAATAAGAAGACCGACTTATGAGACATCTTGGCTCTGAGCAGTGCGAGACACTGAGTCAGATCATGGCAAGATAAAATCTAG
>NW_007727329.1:85103-85724 GCF_000696425.1 Galeopterus variegatus | reverse complement strand
AGACATCTTGGCTCTGAGCAGTGCGAGACACTGAGTCAGATCATGGCAAGATAAAATCTAGCTATGATTTATATCGCAATTTCATGCTCTCCAAGTACAGCACTTTGGTGCGTACTAATGCACCAAAATGTTTTTTTTATCTGTACTGTCCAACTTATGGATAGTATCAAAAACTGGCATTCTGACTGCAGTTTTTTTGGTCAACTCTTGTTTCTTTCTTAAAAGGATCATACTATTTTTCTCTTGATTCATTTATATAGTTTTATTTCCATAGGGATTTCTGCTAGGATATAAATGATTCAATCATTCATTCAGCAAATATTTACTGAGCATCTACTCTGTTCACATTCTAGGTTCTATTTCAGATGTGAGGCCCTCTTGAACCTATATTCTAAGGGAGAGACAAAATGAATAAACAAATAAGTGAAAGATGTGGTGTGTCAGATTGTGATCAGTGCAATGGAGTGAATACATCCAGGAATGGGGCTGGACACGCAGGCAGGAGGAGGAGGGCTATTTTCAATAGTGTGGTCGGAGAAAGCCTCCTGAGTAGACAACATTTGTGCAATGAATTGCAGGAAGTAAGGAGCTAGTGGTGCACCTGTCTGGGGAAAAGTGACA
>NW_007727329.1:84537-85080 GCF_000696425.1 Galeopterus variegatus | reverse complement strand
TTGTGCAATGAATTGCAGGAAGTAAGGAGCTAGTGGTGCACCTGTCTGGGGAAAAGTGACAGGGTGTTGGAGTGGGAGGGTAGTAACAGAGGTGTTGAGCAGTGTCAGGTTCTTGACCTATTGTGGAGATTAAGATGACAGGATTTTCTTCCAGATTGGATATAGGGTGCTGGAGAATGGATGCCCCCTCACCTTGCTGAGGCTTAATCCCCACTGTAACTGTTGAGGGTGGAAAAATCCTATTATGGTGTTTGAAAAGTGGGCCTCGAAGAGGTGGTTAGATTGTAGGACTGTGCAATAGTGAATGGATTAATAAAGGTGGTCAGGGCGTGTTTGCAATGTGATACCATGACCATCACTGAAGTAGCCCCCAAAGAAAGCCTTCACCAAATGTCTTCCCTGGTCTTTGGATTTCCAGCCTCTGAAAACTGTAAGCAATAAATTTTGTTTTCTTACAAAATACCCAGTTCCATGTATTTTGTTATAAGCAACAGAAACTGACTAAGACATGGGGTATGAGAGAAAAATGATCAGATGACTCCG
>NW_007727329.1:83123-84266 GCF_000696425.1 Galeopterus variegatus | reverse complement strand
TATAAGCAACAGAAACTGACTAAGACATGGGGTATGAGAGAAAAATGATCAGATGACTCCGGAGTTTTGGGCTTGAGCAACTGAGGGATAGAGTTGTCATTTATGGGCATGGAGAAGGCTGCATAAGCAAGTTTGGAGAGTGTAGAGGTAGGAATTCTACTTTACAGTTGTGAAGCTTGAAATATTTACTAGATATCCAAGTGCAGAAGTGGGCAGTTGGATATTCAAGTCTGGAGTTCAGGGGCAAAATCTGGAATGAGGACATACATTTGAGAGAATCCATTCTCAGATGGCATTCATATTGATAAGGCTGGATGAGATCATGTAAGGCAGTGATTCTCAAACAATGCCTACTTTCGCTTTTAGAAATTCTCCTTTAATTGGTCTTCAGTGAGTCCCAAGCTTTGGTATTTTAACAATCCTCCCCAGAAGATTCTTACGTGCAGTGTAATGTTAAGCACATCTAATGTAGGGAGTGAGTGTGGCTAGAGATGAGAAAACACCATGAGAGTCCAGGGCATACTAGTGTTTGGCATCCTCAAAGAGATGAGGAAAAACCAGCAAAGAGCTACTGTGAGACAGGAGGAAAATAAGGTAAGGGGTTCTGAAAGCCAAGTGTATCGTATTAAGAAGGAGAAGGTGATTAACTATATCAGTTGTCACAGACATGGCAAACCAACAAGAACTGAGAATTGGCTGTTGGATTTTGCAAGCGAGGCCTGCGGTGGCTTTTACAAAAGCTGCATCAGTGGTTCAGCAGGGTGATGGCTTGATTGGAACGAAGTCAAGAGAGAATAGGAAAAGAGAGATTGGAGTCAGTTCTTATCATACCACTCTTTTGATGAGTTTCTCTATTAAAGGGAGCAGAGAAATGGGGAGTTAGGTGGGGTGGGAGGTGGGGGTAAGAGAGTTTAAATTTTTAAGATGGGAAAAATAGTAGCACATTTGTATGCTCTTGGAAATAATCCAGTAGAAAGAGAGAAATGATGATGTAGGAGAAAGAAGGTAGAATTGATGGAACAACGCTGCTGGGGAGGGAAGGGGAAGTGTGTGTTCAATGGGTGTTTTACTCTGGGTTGAATCATGGCAAGGTCCTCCATGTTGGCAGGAGGGAAGGTTTGGGTACATGGGCCTTGTCAGGTA
>NW_007727329.1:81353-82891 GCF_000696425.1 Galeopterus variegatus | reverse complement strand
CATACCACTCTTTTGATGAGTTTCTCTATTAAAGGGAGCAGAGAAATGGGGAGTTAGGTGGAGTGGGAAGTGGGGGTGAGAGAGTTTAATTTTTTTAAGATGGGAAAAATAGTAGCACATTTGTATGCTCTTGGAAATAATCCAGTAGAAAGAGAAAAATGATGATGTAGGAGAAAGAAGGCAGAATTGATGGAACAACGCTGCTGGGGAGGGAAGGGGAAGTGTGTGTTCAATGGGTGTTTTACTCTGGGTTGAAGCATGGCAAGGTCCTCCATGTTGGCAGGAGGGAAGGTTTGGGTACATGGGCCTTGTCAGGTAGGTGAATGTTTATGGGAGCAGGTGCTGGAGAACATTCTATTCTGACCGCTTCTGTTTTCCTCAGAGAAATAGGAAACAAGATCTTGAGATCAGAGAGGGGGTGGGAAGAGGGGTTAGAGGCTTAAGGAGAGAGCACAGTATGAAATGCACAGAAGGAAAATGAATGAGTCCATGGACAGGGAAGTGTAGCATTGCTGGCAGTTCAAGGGCCACGGGTTTGGCTAGAGCAGCAGCTGTGTGTGTGTTTTCCAGCCATGCAGCTGCTTGCCTGGTGCAGAGGACCTGGAGAGTCAGATTTAACCAGGGTGGGGTTTTGCCACGTGAATAACATGGAGGAACAGTGAGCCACAGAGCTGAAGCTGTATGCTGTGGTCTGATTATAATGATGAAGCCTGTGATGTATGCGAGGTTGGGGGAAAGAGAGAAAGTGTCGCTATGAAGGGATTGAGGCACAGTGACAAGGTGGGAGGACTAGTGGATTGGAGGTCTGGATAGGGCCAAAAGTTGTTGAAGACTCGGTTCTAGCAGTTCATTATGGCATGAAACAACTGCCTATTTTGATGAGAGGTAAGTGTATTTATTACCGAAGCCGATTTCACTTTGAATCTATTTAATTAAGTTTTCAACCATTAAAATTAGTTAAGTTATGCAAAAAGGGCCAGAGCTTTGAACATTAGTATGCATTCTTTCACTTACAATTATGAAATGAATATATTAGTGTGTAATCTAAAAACAATTAGTGAATGCTAGAATACATCTCAGTAATCTGTCTCTTGTAAAGTAATAAATTGCCAAAAGACAGAATTAAACTATTAAACTATCCCGAACACTTTTTAAATATTTATGCTTCTTTGCAACCCCAATGGTTTGGGGAAATGATGACAAACAACCTAATATATGTCTCTGCCTATTTTGTAAATCCCTTTAATTTTGCTAAATTGCTGAAAAGGAATTTGCTGCAGTTAAGAAACACTTCTCAAAAATCTAACTGATAAAATTGCATTATATAAGACTGATGCCAGAGCTATCAAATGCTTGACTTTGATAAGATTTTGTCTGTTACACTTCGGAATTGCTGTATCTGAATGGAGAGCTAGCCACCCCACAACCTGATCTAATGACCTTTCCCTCCTGTGAATGGAGAAGGCAGCTTGGATGCTTTGCTTTATGCCTGGCTTCCCTGATTGGATGAGGAGTAGTGATTTTCTCTAGCATTAGCA
>NW_007727329.1:78888-80260 GCF_000696425.1 Galeopterus variegatus | reverse complement strand
TTTTGTAGTCATCAAAGTTAGAGGAAATTTTTGAATAAATTTAAAAATAACAAAAACACGTTCAAAAAGCCCCATGATTTTGAGATTTACTGAATTCCCGATCCAGAATGAGATGACTGGAGGTTGGCATCTACTTCTCAGCTGGGGAAGTCTGTGGCCTCCATCTTCTCCCACATTCCATCTCTTTGTCTCTATCACGGGCACATGTTTGAGATCAAGTTAAAAGCACTCACTAATGTTCTAGAGGTCCTCAAGCCAGGGTCCATCAATCCAGATTCTCTCCCCTTCAAATGAGATTACTCTGGAGCCTAAACAAGCCTACTTAGGTGGCTCTGGGTTCAATTATGCATCCAGGGTTGGACTGACTCTCCTTGAACTTCTACCTTGATACCAGGCTTAGTTACAGGTCTTTGACTAAAGTAGGATATAGTCTGCATATGGCATGTAATGCCATTGCTTTCCTGTTTGAATTGTGGTAGAACAAAACCACAGGCAGTCCTCTACTTTCACACATAATGTGTTCCTGAAGGTGGAAGAAATCAAATGTGGGAAAATTTAAAAATAGACTTATGTTACAAGGGATTCCTATTTCTATAGAGATAAAAAAAATCCCTAATTACATTTCACCTATAATCTTCAATGATATAGTTTTAATATTCAGATGTGTTTCTCAATTTTGTTCTTTCTTCATACTTAAACAGAAGTCTTAGTTCTAAAGAGTGTTCAACTGAGTCTGGAGATTTGCTGTTTGATTAAACAATCTGCTCCTTATCAGAACTTTCATTTTTCTGTTTTCCCTTTACTTTTATAAAATAATTCATATGAAACGTATTACCATATCCACATTCTCATGTGCCTCACTGTGCAGATGATGATGGCAGTGTCCCAAACCTGAGCCAACGTCCAGCAGACCGTGCTGTTGCATGATGGTGCTCTGAATAGCAAAGTATGGCGGTTTAGATGATCAATGTTAATATCTGCATGAAAACAAGACATTGCCACCAAGAAGGGACTACATATACAATTTCCAAAGCAGATCTCATGAACAAGGGAGAGGAAGGAGTTGAGGGGAACTAGGACAGAGTGGCTGAATTGAACGAAGTCAATCAAATGAAGGTTGGGAAACATGTTTTGTCTTATCTTGTCTGGATTAACAGCATCTGGGAATAACTCATACCCATTTTATTGATTTATGCTTATCTATTGATTTGATTGATTTTTTAATGTATGGATTGATAATAATTAACATCTGTATGCAAGTTTTTATGTAACCATAAATTTTCAACTCCTTTGGGTAAATACCAGGGAATGCAATTGCCGGATGTTGCTGGATGGTATGGTAAGAGTATGTTTAGTTTTGTAAAAAAACAAA
>NW_007727329.1:77316-78241 GCF_000696425.1 Galeopterus variegatus | reverse complement strand
CAATTGCCGGATGTTGCTGGATGGTATGGTAAGAGTATGTTTAGTTTTGTAAAAAAACAAAAAACAAAAAACAGCAAACTGTCCTTTCCAAGGTGGCTGTCCCATTTTGCATTCCCACCAGCAGTGAACGAGAGTTCTTGTTGCTCCACATCCCTGCAGCATTTGGTGTTGTCAGTGTTCTGGATTTTGGCTATTCTAATAATTGTATGGTGATATCTCATTGTTCTTTTAATTTGCATTTCCCTGATGATATATGATGTGGTTGGCACACTCTTCTTACCTGTTCTTAATTACTGTGAAGCCTGAAAGTGTGTTCCAGGGATGTCCGTGGCTGTCTGACAACTGGAAACATGTCGACAGCAGGGAAGGGAAATGTACTGTCAGTCTAGTGATGTCCTGCTTGTCCCTTCTCAGAGCAGCAAGCAATAGCCTTAGTCCACATCATCTTCATCTGTTAAACCAATTTAGCCTGTAATACACTGTCGGTTCAATAGTCTCAGGAGCAAAATTATTTTCAAAGGTAGGGAGGACTCTCTCTCACCAGTAACCAGAATGCTGTCCAGGGAAAAATAAAATTCCGCCACTGTAATACATGATCTCTTGCTTTTCCAGTTGCGTCTCTATCCTATCACAGGCACTGACACTTGGTAGAATTAGAGTAATTATTCCCTCAGATTTGCCCTTCACTGCAGGCCTCAGGTTGGTTCCCAGCAACTCGAGGATGAGCATCCTGTTTTGGGAACAACAGAGGGCTTGTTGCCTGGTGGTTCCCCAGGATGCTAATGATTACAGGTCTCTGCTGCTACTCATTAACTCCAGCAGTCAGTCCTCAACTCATTGCCTGGGAGTTAACTTAAAACAGAATTGTTTGGGGTGGTTTGTATATGTAGTCCCTTCTTGGTGGCAATGTCTTGTTTTCATGCAG
>NW_007727329.1:74894-76070 GCF_000696425.1 Galeopterus variegatus | reverse complement strand
CCACACATGGTTGAACCGGGGATACGTGGCAGTCAACTGGCGACTGAGTACAATTGACAGAACAATGGGAAAGGAAGGAAATAGACATCCCACCTCTGCATTTACCCCCAGAGATCTCTCTGCTGATCCCTGTTTAAAGCTGTGTGCTTATATAACCCATGAACATATTCAGTTCTAAATTGAGCTGTCTTTCAAATCACTGAAAAAGAAACAATTGTTGTACTCATGTTTAGTGGATTGCTTGTGGTACCAAAGGTGCCCAGGTGAAAGAGTTATTTCCCACCATCACTTCACAAACGTGGAGTGTTGCTTGCTCTTTGAGATGTACTTACATGGATTTCTGATTCAGCTCTGGGTGTGATAGCGTGGGTGATGCCTTCTGTGCTGAGGAAGGCTGTGGAGTCTGCAGCTGTTAGTAGATAAATCATCATCCTGATGTTGGCTCCTGATTACCATCTGCCTATCCTTTACAAAGATTTTTTTAAAAAACCCCAAAGTAAACTGAGATTGTAGTGACCTTCGCTGACATTCAGGAGCTAAATATCCCTCTTTTTGCTAATTTTGTAGATGTCTTCACATTTGGATCAGAAAACAATGTTTTTCTAAAAGGCATTCCCTTGAAAGTTCAGCGTTTCATATTCATTCAAAAGGATTGTCACCAGTGCTCACGTATGTCTGACCCTACGGGTCAGTTGCTCCTTAGCCAAAGCCCTTTCTGGAAGACAAAAGCCCTATGCTAAGCATGCTTAGGAAAAGTGATTGTAGAAGTAGCCATAGTAGTCAGGGGCCAACATGCTCTTTCAGATTAGAGGATCAGACCAAGGAACCTGCAGGGCTTCATGAATATTTCATTTTTAACATACTCACTAGGGTGCAGCAGAGAGAGGTTGTGTGTGTTCTCTGTGGTCTCAACCACTGAAAGCCAAACAACTGATTTAAATCAGTGACAGTTAACTGGGAGAAGCACAAAATTCAGGTTCACGTTCATTTGCACATGTACATTCCTGAAAAGATACGTATGTCTTCTATTACTAACATACCTCTTTAGACTGCTGGTTATGATCTTTATTATATTTTAGAAGTATTTTTTTCCCTACAAATGTGATTTAATAACAAATTAGTAGTTATTAAGATGCTAGGAGCTAGGGGCCTTTTTTATTTTTTATTTTTTTTAAC
>NW_007727329.1:72631-73581 GCF_000696425.1 Galeopterus variegatus | reverse complement strand
AAAAAAAAAAAAGGAAAAAGGAAAGAAACACAGCTATAGGCAACCATTAGGATAAGTGAGAATCTGTCTAATGTGAATGTAAGGCTTTTCACATCTCTGTCCTGAGGGTTTAATACCCACAGTCACACAAGAATAATAAAATTCTATTTGTGAGCACAAACCAGTCCTGAAATTTGCTTATACTCACTGTAATCAGGCTGTTAAAATACTCATTTTTAGTTATCTCTTTTATACCACATTTTCTTGGTTTCTTTTAAATAAAAATCTACTTGCTGGGTTTTTGTGAAGATCCAGATGTGTTTGCTCTATGAAAAAACATGACATTTAAAAACAACTAAGAAATTTTACTGGTGACTCAGATTTTATTTACTTTTAGAAAACGTGAAAGAAATATTATTCAGCTACTGGCCAATATTTGTTGTATATCTCTTATGAAACCATTCTCTGTAATTTTGTGGAAGTAACTTATTAATCTCATAACTTTTGTATACATTTTTTAGGATTTCCTTCATAGGCAATATTGTTCTCTCTAAATAGAAAACAGTGCACAACCTTTGTAATAACTTTAGCAGAATTTCACATTTGCAAAACAGAATACAATCAAGTTTGCAACTGTTTTTGTGTAGATTTCCAAACATTTCCACCTGTCTTACATAGTATGTCCAAGCATGTGCAGAGAGCAACTTACTAAACTACCTCTATGACTTATTTTACCAGGCTGGCACCTGTCTGACATTAAGCCTTGGGACTAGGCTTAAGAACTTGATCATAGCAATAATTTGATCTCATGTAGTAACCATCGAAAAGGATACCAAGACTGAAATTAGGATAGACATTTGCTTAGATGGCTTTTTCCCTCTCTCTATTCTATCAACATCACTCTATTTTTGGCTTTTTCTAGGGAGAAATAAGTGAGATATATTACTTTTGAGTAGATAGTTATATATATA
>NW_007727329.1:71145-72169 GCF_000696425.1 Galeopterus variegatus | reverse complement strand
TAGGATGTTGTTTCACATCTAACATCCTACTAGATTTTTTCTTAGGATTTGGGTATAGAAATCCCAGGTGCAAGGAGAGATGAGATTGAGATGACTGTCTAGTATTTTTTTTTTAGTAGAATAAATTGTTTTAAATGACTTTTGTGTAAAAGTAGTTTTTGCACCTTTTGTGCAAAAGAAGTTCTGCTAGTTGTAAATCAGTCTGTACTTGGAAAAATGTTAATGAATTTTATTGATGTATAACTTATACAAAGTAAATGTACCACTTAAAATGTATAATTTAATGAATTTGCCAAATATATAGGCCCGTGTAACCAACACCCAAAATGAGACATAGAACATTTCCCTCATGCAGAAAATCCCCTCTTGCAAACTTTCAGTCAATTGCTACCTCTCCCCACCCCCAGCAACCACTGATCTGATTTCTAGCACTATTGAGTAGATTCCCCTGTTTTAGAGCATCCCAAAATTGGAATCACGCAGGATGTATTCAGTGTATCTCGTGTCTTTTTGCTCAGCATTATGTTTTTGAGATTCATTAATTTGCAACATGTATCAGTAGTTTGTTCCTTTTTATTGCTTAGTATTTCATTTTATGAATATACCACAATTCACCTTCTATGGACATTTGAGTGATTTACAGTCTGGGGCTGTTATAATTAAAGCTACTCTGCATTTTCAACACAAATTTTGGTGTTGATATATGTTTTCATTTCTCTTGGGTGAATACTCTTGGCTCATACAGTGTAAGTGTATGTATAACTTTACAAGAAATAGCCAAATTGTTTTCTAAAGTGATGGGAGCATTTTGCAACCTACCTGTAATGTATGAGAATTTCAGTTGCTTCACGTCCTCATCAACAGTGTGTATTGTCAGTTTTGTTTATTATAGCCACCCTAGTGTCTGTATGTTAGTATGCCATTGTGGTTTTAACTTACATTTCCTGATGACTAATGATGCTACACACCTTTCGTGGTTATTATCCATTTACATACCTTCTTTCGTGCAATTTCTATTCTTATC
>NW_007727329.1:66019-70097 GCF_000696425.1 Galeopterus variegatus | reverse complement strand
AGAAATACAATTGACTTTTGTATATTGGCCTTGTATGAGTCAACATTGCTAAATTCAGTAATTAATTCTCATTCATTTCTGTTACATTTCTTAGGATCTTCATCATACATAATCTTCTCTGTACATAGATAAACGATGCCATATCTTTAGTAAGTTTTAGTATCAGATTAATGCTGGCCTCTGAAAGTGAGTTTGGAGGCATTTTTCCTCCTCTAATTCCTGAAAGAGTTTATTTGAGATCAATTTTTTTTTTTTCTGAAATGTATGATCGAATTCCCCAGTGAAATCATCTGGGTCTAAAATTTTCTTTGTGAGAAGGCTTTTGATTATAGATTGAATTTCTTCAATCAATATAGAACTCTTCAGCTTTTCTATTTCCTCTTCAAGTAATTTTTTCCATATTGTGTCATTCAAAGAATTTATCCATTTCCTTTACATTATTAAGTGTATTGGAATAAGTTCTTCTAATATTCTCTCTTTAAAATCTGTAAGTTGTATAGTGATAGTTCCTCTTTCATTCCTGATATCAGTAATTTATATTTCTCTCCTTTTTTCCATAATTATTTTTACTAGGAGCTTATCGTTTTTAGTAATTTTTTCAAAAAAGAAACTTGTGGTTGGTAAATGTTTCTCTTTTTTTTCCCCCATTGATCTCTGCTCTTTACTATTTTCTTCCATCTGTTCACTTTAGGATTAATTTTCTCTCTCCCTTTTCTTATTTCTTAAGATAGATGCTTGGATAACAGATTTTAAATCTTTCTCTTTTTTGAACTTATTTAATCATTCAAATTATAAGTTTTCCTCTAAGCACTGCTTTACCTTCCTTTTGCATGTTTTGATATATTGTATTTTTATTACCATTTATTTTGTTTTCTCATTTATCTTTGACTCCTTTAATCCATAGGTTATTTAAAAGTGTGTTGATTAATTTTCAAACATTTGGGACTTTTTAGGTATCTTAGATGGATATCCTTAGATATCCATTTCCAAATTAACTCTGTTATGAACAGGGCACATACTCTGTCAGTTTTCAAACTTTTGAAAATTTTGAACTGATTTTATACTTCAGCACATGGTCTATCCTGAGTAGTCCATATGCCATTGAACCAAATATGTATTATGCAGTTGTTGGATGAAATGGTCTGTAAATGTCAATTAGGTGAAGTCAGTGGATAGTGTTTATCAGATCTTGTATATCCTTACTGAATTTTTGCCTACTTGTTTTATTAACTACTGACACAGCAATAATAAAAACTCCAACTGTCATGTCTAATTCTGTCAGTTTCAGCTTCACATATTTTGAAGTTCTGTTATTAGTGCATATGCAGTTAGGATTGCTGTGTCTTCCTAATGAGTTATCTCTTTGACCATTATGCAATGCCCCTTTAACTCAACTAACACTTTCTGCCTTAAAGACCACTTTGGCATTAAGATGGCTTCATCAACTTTCTTATCTTGACTGTTCCATGGAAATCTTCCCAACCCTTTTACTTTCAGCACATTTGCATGTTGTATTAAAAATGCATCCTTCCAGTTTATAAAGTGCATGATATACCTGGATTTTATTTTTATATGCAGTCTGATAGTCTCTGCCTTTTAATTGGATCATTTAATTTACTTATGTTTTATGTACCAATTGATATTATGTTTAAGATGTATCTTTCTAATTTTTTTTCAATTGTCCCTTCTAGTTTTTTCTTCATCTGTTATTCCTTTATTGTCTTCATTCAGGTTAGTTGAAAAACTTTTAATTTTCCATTTTATTTCTTCTCTCAGTTTTTAAACTATTTCTGTTTTATTATTTTTAGTGATTGTTCTAGGACACTCGATATTCGTCCGTAGTTGATTATTGTTTTCTTAGTTTCATTATTGTACCACTTCACATTTTCTCCCACTACTCTCTAATCACACTTCATTCTCTTCACTTCACAAATGTAATTGTCATTTTTGCTTAAATCACTTCCTAACTGAAATAAATAGTTAATGGATGATTATGCATATTTCTGGATACCTCATGAATCTTTGACATTATTATGTCTCTTTTTCAGTAAGTTGACTTACTAACAAACCAAAGTTAAGCTTCAAACATGATTAAGTTCATTGGAACCTATTGTTCTATCTTCTTTCCTTGACATAAGTTTAATAATTCTAAGAATCAGTCTAGCCACCTGCCCTAAAATTGCTTGCTTTAGAGTAATCAAAGAGTTCCATTGACTACTCTTTAATAAAAATAGCAAAGAGTATTTAGGAAAAGTTGTGCTTAATTTTTCACTCAAAACTGGGAGTGGAAGGAATTTGGAGGGAAAGGTAGAAGAAGAATAAATATTATACTTATTTTAAATTCAAATAAGAAAATGTTTAAAGTAATTATAATGTTAATACACTGTAAGCATACTAAAAAAATAATAACAATTGTCTTACATCAGTACAATTCCATGTAAGACTATCCCTCTCCAGTACTTTGGTTATTTTTTTTTATTTCTTTTACTTCTATATACATTATTAAATCTACCTTACAGTAATACTATTTTTACTTTAAATAGGCAGTTGTCTTTGAAAGAAATTACACCAAGAAAAAAAAATCATCTTTTACATTTACCTACCTATTTTTCATTTTTGTTATTTATTTCTCTGGGGTGGAAATGAGTTTTCATCATTTTCCATGAGTTCTGAGATTTATCTAATAGCATTTCCCTTCAGCCTGAAGCAAACCCTTGGGCGTGCTGGCAATACATTCCCACAGCTTTCATTTGTCTTAAAATGTATATTTCCTACCCTTGTTTTTGAAGCATATTTTCATGGATATAAAACTCTGGGTTGACAGTTTTATTTCTCTTCTAGCACTTTAAAGGTGTTTTTCCATTGTTCTCTGGTCTCTATTTTCTGTTGAGAAGTCTACCATAGTTTGTATTATTATTCCCATATATGTCTTTTTTATCTGGTTATTTTCAAGATGTTTTCTTTCTCTTTGATTTTTAGCTATGATGTGCTTAAGTGTGGTTTTCTTTGTATTCATCTTGCTTGGGGCAAGCGGAGCCTTTTGGATCTCTTTGTCAGTATGTTAAAATCAAATTTGGGAAATATTTGGCTAATATTTCTTTAAATATTTTTTCTGCACTTTCTCATTCTCTTGTCTTTCTGTTATTCCAATTACACATATATTAGGCTACTTGATATTATTCCACAGATCCCTAACACTCTCTCCATTTTTTTACTTCAATCTTTTTACGCTCTGTTCTCCCAAATGAATAATCTCTACTGGTCTTTCTTCAGGTCCTGTAACCAATTTTTTTCTTTCATCTCCAGTATGCAGTGAATTTTTCACCTGGTGGACTGTTCAGTTCAAAAACTTCCTTTACTATGTAATTTCTATTTCTCTGCTGCTATTACTCCTCAGTTGACTTATTATGATCATCTTTTCCTTATGTTCTTGAGTGTATTTATTTTAAAAAACTGTTGTAAAGTCTTTGCTAATTCCAACATACAAGGGTGCTTCAAAAAGGTCATGAAAAGATTCATATTACCGTCTAATTCTACTTTTCCACAAACTTTTTGAAGTACTCTTATGTAGGTGACCTCAAGGTCTATGTCTACTGACTATTTTTTCTCTTGACTATGGGAGTCATGAAAAGATTCATATTACCGTCTAATTCTACTTTTCCACAAACTTTTTGAAGTACTCTTGTGTAGGTGACCTCAAGGTCTGTGTCTACTGACTATTTTTTCTCTTGACTATGGGAAACTGTTAATGTTTCTTTTTTCACATATACAGTAAATTCTGCTTGTACATTGAAAGTTGCAGATGATTTGTTATAGGAACTAGATTTTGAGGGTTTTTTTCTTTAAAAGTATACTGATTTTTGGTTCAGTTTCTCATTGATCACATTGAACTCATATTAAGCTTTTTTAGATGATTTGTTATAGGAACTAGATTTTGAGGGTTTTTTTCTTTAAAAGTATACTGATTTTTTGGTTCAGTTTCTCAATGATCACATTGAACTCATATTAAGCTTTTTAACCTTTTGTTAGATTGGATCTGCTGGAAGCCCAAGATGTTTCCTAAGTTCTTCAAAGTGAC
>NW_007727329.1:65036-65936 GCF_000696425.1 Galeopterus variegatus | reverse complement strand
ACCTTTTGTTAGATTGGATCTGCTGGAAGCCCAAGATGTTTCCTAAGTTCTTCAAAGTGACAAAGCTCCAAACTCTGTTTTTCCCTATGGATCTTGATGACTTGTGGTATTAGAATTTGTAAAGACAGGCATAATGGAAGCCTTACTTTACGTTATGGTCTTTTCTCCTAGGATATAACGTTTCTGGTGTCTCAGCAATGTCAGTAATGTATACTGGGGTACTATCGAGGCCTTTCCCATTTTATTGGGCCAGAACTCCAAAGTCTTCTAGCACTGCTTGATCTCAATATTTCTGTTTGGCTCTCAACCCAGTAGCAACAATTCTCTGGTTAGCCATGTGTATTGCTCTGTACATGCACAGCTCATCCCTGAACAAAGGACTTGTGAGGAACACACGTTTAGACCTCCTAGCCTATTCCACACTCTGGCAGGTCTTTACCCTCCAGGACCCAGCTATTCAGCTGTCAGCAGCTTTAACATCTCAAACTCTGATCTCTGCCTCCTCCGATCAGAACTTCTGTGCTCTGCTTATCCCCTTATACTGCAGTCAGGAAACAGTTTTTGGGCAGAATTCCAAGGCAAGCATGCGCCTCTGCTCATGAGTTTCTCTACTGTCAGGGATTGTATTCTTGTACTTCCTGTTGTCCATTGCCTAGACATTATGGTCTCATATATTTTGTCTAGTTGTTTATGGAAGAAGTCCTGGTCCAGTGGAGGTTAGAAGTTATGGTCTCTAAATTCTTTCAATAAATTCCTCTTATCTCTTTTTTTCTTAACCATCAGGTGTTAATTCTTTCTTATTCATTACTTTTTCAGTTATTTTTCTATTATTAGAACTATTTCTTTTTTTTTTTTTTTTTTTTCCTTTTTGTCTTTTTTCGTGTCCGGCAACGGATCGCA
>NW_007727329.1:62102-64489 GCF_000696425.1 Galeopterus variegatus | reverse complement strand
ACTGTAGCAGTGTGCCACCGGGCCGGCCCTAGAACTATTTCTTTTTATATTTAATTAAAAATTTAGTTTCCCTCTGAATTTTTATTTGTTTGATTTTAAAAATGAAAATCCGCAGGAAGAGCCAACATAAAATATATGCTTCTGTATTTTGTGAAGATAAATAATTTGTGGTGGTTGTAAGTCCCTTAGGTATAGTAGATATCAATTGCTCATTTTTTTCCAACCTATAAATCTCTGAAGTTTATTAGTATGAAGTATTTCTAAATTTTTCTTTAAGTATGTGTCAATTTTTCTTTCAAATTTACAGCTAATGTTCACATACATATATATTTATAATTGTGACATTTATAAATTTCACACATATATTTATAAGATACATATATGTTTACATTTATAAATTTATAAATTCAGATTTACAGCTAATCACATATGTATATATTTATAATTGTAAATTTATAAATTTCACACACATATTTATAAAATGCATATATGTTTACATATTTATAAATACATAAATTCAGATTTACAGCTAATCACATATGTATATATTTATAATTGTAAATTTATAAATTTCACACACATATTTATAAAATGCATATGTTTACATATTTATAAATACATAAATTCAGATTTACAGCTAATCACAAACATATATATTTATAAATGTGAAATTTATATATTTCACATACATATATTTATAAAATACATATATATTTACATATTTATAAATTTATAAATTCAGATTTACAGCTAATCACACACATATATATTTATAAATGTGAAATTTATATATTTCACATACATATATTTATAAAATACATATATATTTACATATTTATAAATTTATAAATTCAAATTTATAGCTAATAGTCACATACATATATTTACAAATTATTTGACAAAAAATAACAAATACTATACATTTCAACAAACTATAAATCAAAATCTAAAGAAGAAAAAAATCATTATTAAATGCTTTAATATCTGTTCAATTTGAAAATTCCCTTTTAAATATTGTTTGTCAGTTAATAATATATAATGAGGTTCTTTCTATGAGAATATAGATAATGTTTAAGCAAACAATAAATTTTATGGGATTTTCTTTTAGCCTGGTTTCTTCTAACTAATGGAAATAAAATTATCATTACAGTAAGCTTGAAGGCTGTTTCTAGTCCCCAGTGGCATACTTCGGAAGGCTTGTTGAGTTTTGCAGTACATCTGGCATAGTCAAGTGAGTCATCTTTTATAATATGTTCAGTGTCTGCTTGCCTCAGGACTAGGAGTCTGCTGGTGAACCTTGGCCTCTCAAGTAATAGAAATCAGCCTTTGAATTAAGAGTTATTAATGACATGCATTAAGCATCAGCTGTCATTTCCTCCAGGGAAAAGAAATCTCATGGACAATTTGCACAGTGAACCTCATTTATTGAGTTAAATGTCTTTTAATAATGATGGCTTACTTTTCAATTTTATTCAAGATTCACAAATTTGAGGGAGTGATTTGTTCTATGTTATAAACAAAAGAAAAGATGATTCAGTTAAGAATTTCAATGGAATTGAAAACAAAAGGAACCTACAATTTAAAATAAGTAATGCCATCAGCAGTAAGCCGTGACCTGGTGGTAAAGGAAGTGGTGTCCCTCTTCCTCCTGGTTGACTTAACCGAATGGAAAACATAACATGGCATTGAAGTCTCTTTGAAAATAAAATATGGAGCCATTTGCCATTGACTTTTATTCTATTTACAGGATTATTTTTGTCCATTTTCCAGTTTATTTTTTGTTGTTTTTGCTAATTCTATAATCATCATCCACACAATCCAATTTGTATTAGACACATCTTTAGATTTTACTTCAACAAGCAAAAAAGTACTTCTGAATGAATTTGTCACACTTTTATTGGCACTCACACTCCACATATTATAAAGAGTTCTTGTTGTATGTTTCTACCCTCTTCCTTCCTCCAGTCTCACCTCGCCCCAGTGAAGTCATCACTTGGTTAAAACACCTTAGCTTCAGGCTGTGGATAGAGATCTTGCTGGTGATACTCTACTGCTATTTAACTCTTTGGTAGGTTGTATCTGATCTCATTTTGACCTCTTAATATTTTTCATCTATCATATGTTGGGATGTGTAATGATGAGGACTTATGAAGAATAATTTTTAAAACAAACTCACCCTTTCACTGCTGCAGTTGGTTATTTTGGGAGAAGCATGCCCCGAATTAGATTAAGCTCTTAAGAAAAGTCTTGAGTAGTCAAACCTGAAGGACACTTGCCTTCTTTGCAAAAATATCTTTAAACTTGAGATGTTTACCATTATCAGTTATATTTTAAATTCTTGAGGATTTCTGAGGCCTGGCTTGCTTCCCTTCCCCCCCCCCCCCCCA
>NW_007727329.1:57513-61102 GCF_000696425.1 Galeopterus variegatus | reverse complement strand
CCCCCCCCCCCCCCCCCCCCCCAAAAGTCGAATGAAGTGAAAATAGACTTTCTACAATGAAGATTTGATTCAGGGTGGGTGGTGATTCTAGAGATTAGAAACTGTGCGTGGACACTTCAGAATTTGACTACTTCAAGTTGTTGACTGGCCTCTTTTTATTTTAATGAGAACAGCAATAGTAAATCCAGTGCTAGAAAGAGACATTTTTACATTTTCCTCAAAACATTTTTTGGAAGTAAGTGGTGAATTTTTGGCAGGTAAATTTATCAAGTTCCCCAGACGTTCATGGAGTTAAACTTGTTTATCAGGATGTATTTTAACCACCTCATTGGTAGAGCTGAAGTCCTGATGTAAGCACTGCAGCTGTCTATTAACAGATACCACAGTCTGCAAATGACCTTCTCAGCTCACAAAACCAGGCATGTAATCTTAGAGTCCTCATCAACATCCTTCATTCTCATTTTATTTATAAATCAAAAAAGCATAGTCTTTTTGTTCCTTCATCTGCAACAGTGGCCCAAGTTGTCTGATAACTGGAACTGCCTCAGTGCTACCTCATGTTTTGATTTTTTCCCTTGTATGTCTTCTGCCCTGTCTTTCTGCTCTTGGCTCCAGCCTGAACTGTCCCTGGGCTTTCTTGGTGCTCAGTGACACGAGAGGAACAATGAACAAGCCTTCAGCTAATGGACTTCTCTGATGTTGACCAGGGCTGAGATTGAGAGATGTAAATGGCCATGGATTTGAACAGCTCTGGAGTGTAGAGCCGGGGTGCATGGCGGACCACTGCCTTTCTGTGTCGAAGGTGTTTCTAGTTAGGCCCCTGGGAGTTGTGTGAAACTGAGGGGAATAAATGCTAACTGGCAGCTTGGAGTTCTTACATCCTCTTCAACCTTCATTGAATTCTGAATGATAATAGGGCAACAGTTTTTTAGTTTTATCTGAGGTGGAGCCAAATCTCCATTGCATGTGGAACCAAAAAAAGGTATTAAAATTTTTAAATGTATTATAGAAAATTAACTTCTTAAAATAATCTGACATGACATTACCTTTATTTAATAATAGACAATTTTAAAATTGTTTCAAAAAAAGTTCTCTCCTGGATCCTCAATTTTCCTTCTTTTACAAATGCAATTCTCTTTTGGGTTAGGCTAATAGTGTTTAGAGAGAAACTGCCAGAGCATCTGTGATATGGCTGCGTTCTCTGGTATCAGCACTCAGCTATTGCTAAGGGAGTATAAGAAAACAGTGGCTATTTCTATTTTATTGAACAGGCTACACATAAATTCTGATTCAAACCAGGAGATTGAGTGCTTTATTGCCAACAGAATGACTTTGTAACCTGGAACTTGGTTCCACATACTTCATCATACAGATCTCGATTCTGACATTCAGACCACAGCTTTTCAGCTTGAAAAGAAAAAGTTTATGTGTTTATAAGATATGTATTATAAATGTACAACCATCAAACTGTATCTAACACCCAATTTAGGGATTGGAACATAGCGATCATCTCTGAAGACTCCCATGTGCACTTTCCCATTTTATGGCATTATTTTACTTTTTATTACAACTTTACCATAAGTGTTTGTATCTATAAGTATTATATGGTGAGTCTGCAGATGGTTAAGATTCATAAAAATGTAATTATACTCCATGTATTCTCTGCAACTTTCTGTTCTTTTAATTTTTAATATTTTTAACTGTGGCAAAAAGCAAATAGCTTACAATTTACCATCTTATCTATTTTTAAGTGTACAGTTCAGTATTGTTAAGAACATTCATGTTGTTTTACAACCAATCTCCATAACTTTTCCATCGTGCAAAACTGCAACTCTAAGCCCATTTAATAGCTCTCCATTTTACCCTCCCTTCGGGCCTTGGTAACCACCGTTCTACTTTCTGTCTCTATAAATTTGACCACTCTAGGTACTTCATGTAAGTGGAATCATACAGTATTTGTCTTTTTGTGACTGGTTTATTTTATTTAGCCTAATGTCCTCAAGATTCATCCATGTTGTAGCATGTGTCAAAATTTCCTTCCTTTTTAAGGCTCAATGAAACTTCTTTTGATCCGGTCAATGTTATACTATGGGATAAACCATGTTGATTAATTTCCACTGCTGTATGTTATTCCATTATATAAACATTCCATAACTTTTTTATCCATTCTATTTTTTCTGGACTTTGGATTGTTCTGAGGATTTGTTTGCTTTATGATTAATGCCCAATGGAACAGTCTTGTTCATATCTTAGTCATATTGTAGGTACACGTGCAAGACTTTTTCTAAAGTGTAAAGCTAGGGAGGTGCTGAGTGACAGGGTGTGTACATGCTAACCTTACTGGGTAATGCCACATTGATTTCCAAAAGGTTCATACTGATTGAAATTCCTGTATTAGAGTTCTTATGTCACATCATTGCTGGTACTAGATATTGTCAGAATTTTTAATGTCTGCCAATCTGGTGGGTATGAAATAGTGTCTCATTATGGTTTTAATTTGTGTTTCCCCGATTGCTAATTAAATTGGAGCAACTTTTTGTGTGTCTGACTTGAATCTTGAAATTTATTTTTGGATTAGAAGAGAATAAATATAAGTCAAGGGAAAAAGTGCTCTATATCCAAATCTTAACTCTAACTCTGCAATTGACCGTTAACTCTTGTCAGTTTTTTCTCCCACTGGAGCAGTTTAAACATATAAAAGGAACACTGCCCTTAAATTCCCTGCTCAGAAGCTTCTATTCTGATGCTGCACAAAATCTTTGAATGAAAGGTGTCATGTGGTCTCATAGCCAGACCATGAGAAAGCTCAGAGGACCAGAATCTAACTTTTTTGACTGAGAGACGTATGTGAATATGTATGTGTGTGTAAAACAAATACCACACACAATAAAAGTTTCATAACACAATTCTTAGGTTTACTAGGTACAATTTGATACTTTTACTTTGATTTATTCTAGGCTTCTCTCTCCTCCCACCCTCCCTTCCCTCCCAGCTTCCCTTCCTCGCTTCCCTTCTTCCCTTTCTTTTTTCCTTCTTTTCTGATCACCACCATCTGAGTTGATTTCACAATCCACATATGTGATGGTTCCCCATGGGGACAATACTGCTTCCGGAGAATGTTTGGGATACTTGAGAGGGCTTTCCTGGCATTTATTGGCCAGGAACCAGGGATGTGATGTATAAGACAGTCTCAAACAATAAAAGGTTGCTCCCCATATCACAGAACATTTGATACTGATACAGGCGATTACTGGATATCCATGTAGGTTAAAAAAAAAAAAAAACTGAGAAACTTCCTTTCACAAAGTATATTTTGCATAGTTTTTGTTTACAATATGCACTTATATTAGAGGACTTATATCAGTGTGTTTTATAAAATAGTGGTCTATTATCCACTGAAGTGGAAGCTCCTTGAAGGCAGGAGGGGTACACTACTCATCTGGCTTACCTCTACAAAGGCTTGGCAGAGGGCTCATGTCTAGGAGGTAGGGTGGCAGAATAGCGGAAGGACGAGAACGCAGGCTTCAGTTAGAGAAAGACTCGATTTAAATTCCAGCTGTGTCATGTCCAGTTTTCATGGACTAAGTAA
>NW_007727329.1:51940-57469 GCF_000696425.1 Galeopterus variegatus | reverse complement strand
GCAGGAGGGGTACACTACTCATCTGGCTTACCTCTACAAAGGCTTGGCAGAGGGCTCATGTCTAGGAGGTAGGGTGGCAGAATAGCGGAAGGACGAGAACGCAGGCTTCAGTTAGAGAAAGACTCGATTTAAATTCCAGCTGTGTCATGTCCAGTTTTCATGGACTAAGTAAGTTATAAAGCTGCTCTATCCATCCATCACTCATCTGAAAAATGAATTAATAATGCACATATTATAAGGTTCCAGTGGGGTTTAGATAAAATAATGTTTGTTAAAGTGCATATAGTAGGTGCTCAAATTATTAAAACTATTATGGCTTTTAATAATTATTTTTATTTAGTAAATGTTTGTCCACTTGACTTTGACCCATCCTTTTTTTTTTTAAATAAATGTTTTATTTTAAAGTTCAACATTCTACAATGTAATCGTTTTTCATGTCCCTTTACCAATTCTTCCCTCACCCACCCTCCCCCTTTCCCGCCTCTGGTAACCTCAGTTCTATTCTCTCCTTTTGCAAGTTCAACGTGTTACTGTGATTGTTGTATCTTTCTTTATTTTTTTAAATTTAAATTTGTTTGTTTTTTAGCTCTCACTTATGACTGACGACATGTATTTCTCTTTCTGTGCCTGGATTATTTCACTTAACATGATTTTCCCTAAGTTCATCCATGTTGCTGCAAATGGCATTGTTTCATTCTTTTTTATGGCTGAGTAGTATTCTATTGTATATATATATCACATTTTCCTTATCCAGTCATCTGATGATGAACATTTAGGTTGGCTCTAACTCTTGGCTATTGTAATGAAAGCTGTGATAATCATGGCTATGCAGGTATCCCTTCGACATGATGATTTCCATTCCTTTGGGTATATACCCAGCAGTGGAATTGTTGGATTGTATGGCAATTCTATCTGTAGTTGTTTGAGGAACCTCCATACCATTTCCCATAATGGCTGCACCAATTTACATTTCCACCAACAGTGTAGGGGGTTCCCCTTTCTCTGCATCCTCACCAGCATTTATTATTCTCTGTCTTTTTGATAATAGCCAGTCTTACTGGGGTGAGATGATATCTCAATGTGGTTTTTATTTACATTTCTCTGATGCTGAGTGATGTTGAGTATTTTTTTATGTGTCAGCCATTTGTATATCTTCCTTTGAGAAATGCCTTTTTGGCACCCTTGCTCATTTTTTAATCAGGTTATTTGTTTTTGTACTATTAAGTTGTTTGGGTTCCCTGTATACTCAGGATTGTAATCCTTTGTCGGATGCATACTTTGCAAATATTTTCTCCTACTTGGTAGGTTGTCTATTCACTCTGTTAATTGCGTTTTTTCTTTTTTTTTTTTTATGGTGCAGAAGCTTTGTAGTTTGATGTAATTCCATTTGTTTATTTTTCCTTTTATTGCCTGTGCTTTTGGGGTCATATTCATAAAGTCTTTGCCCATTCCTGCTTCCTAAAGTGTTTCTCCTATGTTTTCTTTGAGAAGTTTTATAATTTCAGGTCTTATATTTAACTCTTTAGTCCATTTTGAGTTGATTTTGGTACATGGTGAGAGGTATGGGTCTAGTTTCATTCTTCTACATATGGATGTCCAGTTTTCCTAGCAAAATTTATTGAAGAGGCAGTCTCTTCCTAAA
Source organism: Galeopterus variegatus (assembly GCF_000696425.1). Taxonomy (NCBI): domain Eukaryota; kingdom Metazoa; phylum Chordata; class Mammalia; order Dermoptera; family Cynocephalidae; genus Galeopterus; species Galeopterus variegatus. The sequence goes on along the minus strand of NW_007727329.1, from coordinate 55,827 downwards.
TGCATGTTCTTGGTGCCTTTGTCAAAGATCAGTTGGCTGTAAGTTTATGCGTTGATTTCTGGGTTCTCTATTCTATTCCATTGGTCCGAGTGTCTGTTTTTATGCTACTACCATGCTGTTTTGATTACTATAGTTTTGTAGTATAATCTGAAGTCAGGTAGTGTTATGCCTCCAGCTTTTTGTTTGTTTATTTGTCTGGGTTTTTTTTGGCTCACGATTGCTTTGGCTATTCAGGGTCTTTTGTTCCATGTGGATGTTAGGATGGTATTTTCTATTTCTGTGAATGTCATTGGTACTTTTAGGGGGATTGCATTAAATCTGTAGATAACTTTGGGTAGTATGGACATTTTCACAATGTTAATTCTTCCAATCCAAGAGTGTGGGATGTCTTTCCATCTTGTTGTGTCCTCTTTAATTTCTTTCAACAGTGATTTGTAGTTCTCATTGTAGTGATCCTTCATCTCCTAGGTTACATTTATTCCTATGTATTTTATTTTTTTGATGACTATTGTAAATGGGCCAGCTTTCTTGATTTCTTTTTCTGTTAGTTCATTATTGGAGTATAAAAATGCTACTGATTTTTGCATGTTGATTTTGTATCTTGCAACTTCGTTGAAATTGTTTATCAACTGTAAGAGTTATTTTGTAGAGTCTTAAGGCTTTTCTATATATAAGATCATGTCATCTGCAAACAGAGACAATTTGACTTTGCCTTTTCCAATCTGGATACCCTTTATTTCTTTCTCTNGCAGGAGGGGTACACTACTCATCTGGCTTACCTCTACAAAGGCTTGGCAGAGGGCTCATGTCTAGGAGGTAGGGTGGCAGAATAGCGGAAGGACGAGAACGCAGGCTTCAGTTAGAGAAAGACTCGATTTAAATTCCAGCTGTGTCATGTCCAGTTTTCATGGACTAAGTAAGTTATAAAGCTGCTCTATCCATCCATCACTCATCTGAAAAATGAATTAATAATGCACATATTATAAGGTTCCAGTGGGGTTTAGATAAAATAATGTTTGTTAAAGTGCATATAGTAGGTGCTCAAATTATTAAAACTATTATGGCTTTTAATAATTATTTTTATTTAGTAAATGTTTGTCCACTTGAATTTGACCCATCCTTTTTTTAAAAAAATAAATGTTTTATTTTAAAGTTCAACATTCTACAATGTAATCGTTTTTCATGTCCCTTTACCAATTCTTCCCTCACCCACCCTCCCCCTTTCCCACCTCTGGTAACCTCAGTTCTATTCTCTCCTTTTGCAAGTTCAACATGTTACTGTGATTGTTGTATCTTTCTTTATTTTTCTTAATTTAAATTTGTTTGTTTTTTAGCTCTCACTTTAGACTGACGACATGTATTTCTCTTTCTGTGCCTGGCTTATTTCACTTAACGTGATTTTCCCTAAGTTCATCCATGTTGCTGCAAATGGCATTGTTTCATTCTTTTTTATGGCTGAGTAGTATTCTATTGTATATATATATATCACATTTTCCTTATCCAGTCATCTGATGATGGACATTTAGGTTGGCTCTAACTCTTGGCTCTTGTAATGAAAGCTGTGATAATCATGGCTATGCAGGTATCCCTTCAACATGATGATTTCCATTCCTTTGGGTATATACCCAGCAGTAGAATTGTTGGATCATATGGCAAGTCTGTCTGTAGTTGTTTGAGGAAACTCCATACCATTTTCCATAATGGCTGCACCAATTTACATTTCCACCAACAGTGTAGGGGGTTCTCCTTTCTCTGCATCCTCACCAGCATTTATTATTCTGTCTTTTTGATAATAGCCAGTCTTACTGGGGTGAGATGATATCTCAATGTGGTTTTTAATCTGCATTTCTCTGATGCTGAGTGATGTTGAGTATTTTTTCATGTGTCAGCCATTTGTATATTTTCCGTTGAGAAATGCCTTTTTGGCACCTTTGCTCATTTTTTAATCAAGTTATTTGTTTTTGTACTATTAAGTTGTTTGAGTTCCCTGTATACTTGGGATTGTAATCCTTTGTCGGATGCATACTTTGCAAATATTTTCTCCCACTTGGTAGGTTGTCTATTCACTCTGTTAATTGTGTTCTTTCTTTCTTTCTTTCTTTCTTTCTTTCTTTCTTTCTTTCTTTCTTTCTTTCTGGTGCAGAAGCTTTGTAGTTTGATGTAATTCCATTTGTTTATTTTTCCTTTTATTGCCTGTGCTTTTGGGGTAATATTCATAAAGTCTTTGCCCATTCCTACTTCCTGAAGTGTTTCTCCTATGTTTTCTTTGAGAAGTTTTATAGTTTCAGGTCTTATATTTAACTCTTTAGTCCATTTTGAGTTGATTTTGGTACATGGTGAGAGGTATGGGTCTAGTTTCATTCTTCTACATATGGATGTCCACTTTTCCTAGCAAAATTTATTGAAGAGGCAGTCTTTTCCTAAACGCATGTTCTTGGTGCCTTTGTCAAAGATCAGTTGGCTGTAAGTTTGTGTGTTGCTTTCTGGGTTCTCTATTCCATTGGTGCGAGTGTCTGTTTTTATGCTATTACCATGCTGTTTTGATTACTATAGCTTTGTAGTATAATCTGAAGTCAGGTAGTGTTATGCCTCCAGCTTTTTGTTTGTTTATTTGTCTGGGGTTTTTTTTTGGCTCAGGATTGCTTTGGCTTTTCAGGGTCTTTTGTTGTTCCATGTGGATATTAGGATGGTATTTTCTATTTCTGTGAATGTCATTGGTACGTTTAGGGGGATTGCATTAAATCTGTGGATAACTGTGGGTAGTATGGATATTTTCACAGTGCTAATTCTTCCAATCCAAGAGCATGGGATGTCTTTCTATCTTTTTGTGTCCTCTTTAATTTCTTTCAACAATGATTTGTAGTTCTCATTGTAGTGATCCTTCATCTCCTAGGTTATATTTATTCATAGGTATTTTTTTTTTTGATGACTATTGTAAATGGGCTAGCTTTCTTGATTTCTTTTTCTGTTAGTTCATTATTGGAGTATAAAAATGCTACTGATTTTGCATGTAGATTTTGTATCTTGCAACTTTGTTGAAATCGTTTATCAACTGTAAGAGTTATTTTGTAGAGTCTTAAGGCTTTTCTACATATAGGATCATGTCATTTGCAAACAGAGACAATTTGACTTTGCCTTTTCCAATCTGGATACCCTTTATTTCTTTCTCTTGTCTGACTGCTCTGTCCAGTACCTCCAATGCTATGTTGAATAGGCATAGTGAGAGTAGTCATCTTGTCTTGTTCCCATTCTTAAGAGAAAAGCTGAAGGCTTTCTTTTTCAGGGTGATATTGGTGGTGGGTTTGTTGTATGTGGATTTTATGGTTGAGAAACTTTCTTCCTCTACCTAATTTGCTGAGAGTCTTTATCATGAAGCAATGTTGAATTTTGTCAAGTGCTTTTTCTGCATCTGTTGACATAATCATATGGTTTTTGTCCTTGATTTTGTTAATGTGGTGTATCACATTCATTGACTTGCATATGTTGGACCATCCTTGCATGCCTGGAATGAATCCAACTTGATCATGATATATAATTTTTTTGATGTGTTGCTGTATTCTATTTGCTAATATTTTATTGAGGATTTCTGTGTCTATATTCATCAAAGATATTGGTTTACAGTTTCCTTTTTTTGGTTGTATCTTTGTCTGGTTTAGATATCAAGGTGATCACCTCATAGAATAAGTTTGGGAGAATGGCCTCTGTTTCAATTTTTTTGGAATAGTTTGAAGAGAATTAGTATTAAATCCTCTTTAAAGGTTTGGTAGAATTCAGCAGTAAAGCTATCCATTCCTGGGCTTTTCTTTGTTGGAAAACTGCTGTTTACTGCTTCAATTTCATTGCTTGTAATTAGTCTGTTTAGGTTTTTTATTTCTTCTTGGAAAATT
>NW_007727329.1:49348-51178 GCF_000696425.1 Galeopterus variegatus | reverse complement strand
CCCCCGCACCGGACCGGGGACTGGCAACGGGATCACAACCCTCGGTGTTGGGCCTGCACTTCGCTCAGCCAGTGAGCGGCTGGTCTGTATGTGGGATCCGAACCCTCGGAGGGAGCACCGCCGCGCTCCCAAGTGGTGCACTGTAGCAGTGCGCCACCGGGCCGGTCCTGGGTCCAGCTTTTTAATTCAGTCAGCCAGTATGCGTCTTTTGAACAGAGAATTTAATCCGTTTATATTTAGGGCTTTTATTGAAAGGTATTGTCTTACTTCTGGCATTTTTATCAATTTTCACTTGGATGTTTTAAATACCTTTTGTTTCTTTCCCTTTTATTATTTATCTTCAGTGTTTGTCAGTTCTTGGAGATGGTAAGATACAGTTTCTTTATCTTTCTCATTTGCATTTTTGTTCTATCAGTGGGTTGTGTTCCTCTTGTGAGATCATGGTAGCAGTTATCATTTTTTAGATAGTCTGGATGCAGGACTGCCTTGAGGGTTTCTTGTACAATTGGTCATGTGGTGGTGAACTCTCATAGTTTTTGTTTGTCTGGGAAATATGCTATTTCTCCTTCATTTCTGAAGGATCGCCTTGTTTGGTATAGTATTCATGGCTGGCAGTTTATGTCTTTAAATATTTTATGTATATCATCCCATTCTCTTCTGGTCTGTAGAGTTTCTGTTGAGAAGTCTGCCTTTAGTCTGATAGGGACTCCCTTATAGGTGAATTGACTCTTTTTTCTTGATGTTTTTAGCATTTTCTATTTGTCTTTGAGTTTTGCCAGTTCGACTATAATGTGTCTCAGAGATTTAAATCCTGTGTTTCTCTGTTGATTTGTTGCCTAGATGGTCTATCCAATGTTGAGTGAGGGGTGTTCAGGTTCCAAACTATTATTGCATTTGGATCTATCTCTTTCCTTAGGTCTAATAGTGTTTGCTTTGTANAGGTTTTTTATTTCTTCTTGGAAAATTTATCAGTTTCCTCCAGGTTTTCAAATTTGTTGGCCTATAATTGTTCATTATAGTTTCTAATGATTCTTTGTATTTCTTTGGTATCAGTGGTAATGCCATTTCTAACTTGGTTTTTGGGTCTTCTCTCTTCTTTTTTAGTTAGCCTAGCTAATAGTTTGTCTATTTTGTTTATCTACTCGAAAAACCAACTTTTTGATTCAGTGACCTTTTCTATCATTTTTGGGTTCTCTCTTCATTTAGTTCTGCTCTGATCTTTATTTCTTTCTGTCTATTAAGTTTGGGATTGGATTGTTCTTGTTTTTCTAGTTCTTTAAGGTGTAGTGTTAGGTTGTTTATTTGACATCTTTGTCTTCTTTTGATATAAGCATTTATTGCAATATACTTCCATCTTAGAACTGTTTTTGCAGCATCCCACCAGTTTTGGTATGATATGTCTTTATTTTTATTATTTTCAAGAAATATTTTGTCTGCCTGAGTTATTTCAAAAAGACTATCTTTGAGATCAGAAATTCTTTCTTCTGCTTGTTCGAGCTTGCTGCTTAAACTTTCTTGAGAAATTTTTTGATTTACTGTTAATTTTTTCTTGAACCTCTATATCATTAAGGTGCATGTTGTTTAATTTCCATGTGTTTGTATAGTTTCCAGAATTTCACTTGTCATTGATTTCTAATTTTAATCCAGTGTGGTCTGAGAAATACTTGAAATGGTTTCAGTTTTTTAAAATTTGTTGAGGCTTGATTTGTGACCTAATATGTGGTCTATCCTGGAGAACATTCCATGTGTAGATGAGAAGAATGTCTATTCTGTGGTTGTTGGATGAAATGTCCTATGGATATCTGCCAAGTCCATTGGGTCTAAAGTGTG
>NW_007727329.1:41024-48423 GCF_000696425.1 Galeopterus variegatus | reverse complement strand
CGGCAATGGATCGCAACCCTCAGTGTCGCGCCCGTACCAGACCGGGACCGGCAACGGGATGCCAACCCTTGGTGTTGGGCCCGCACCTCGCTCAGCCAGTGAGCAGCCGGTCTGTATGTGGGATCCAAACCCTCGGAGGGAGCACCGCCGCGCTCCCAAGCGCTCCCAAGCGCTACAGTGCGCCACCGGGCCGGTCCTGGGTCCAGCTTTTTAATTCAGTCAGCCAGTATGGGTCTTTTGAACAGAGAATTTAATCCATTTATATTTAGGGCTTTTATTGAAAGGTATTGTCTTACTTCTGGCATTTTTATCAATTTTCATTTGGATGTTTTAAATACCTTTTGTTTCTTTCCCTTTTATTGTTTATCTTCAGTGTTTGTCAGTTCTTGGAGATGGTAAGATACAGTTTCTTTATCTTTCTCATTTGCATTTTTGTTCTATCAGTGGGTTGTGTTCCTCTTGTGAGATCATGGTAGCAGTTATCATTTTTTAGATAGTCTGGATGCAGGACTGCCTTGAGGGTTTCTTGTACAATTGGTCATGTGGTGGTGAACTCTCATAGTTTTTGTTTGTCTGGGAAATATGCTATTTCTCCTTCATTTCTGAAGGATCGCCTTGTTTGGTATAGTATTCATGGCTGGCAGTTTATGTCTTTAAATATTTTATGTATATCATCCCATTCTCTTCTGGTCTGTAGAGTTTCTGTTGAGAAGTCTGCCTTTAGTCTGATAGGGACTCCCTTATAGGTGAATTGACTCTTTTTTCTTGATGTTTTTAGCATTTTCTATTTGTCTTTGAGTTTTGCCAGTTTGACTATAATGTGTCTCAGAGAGGACCTTTGGATTGAAGCTGTTTGGGGATCTTTGAGCCTCCTGAATCTGGAAGTCCATGTGTCTCCCTATACCTGGAAACTTTTCTGCTATTATTTTGTAGAATATGTTCTCAATGCCTTTTCCCTTCTCCTCCCCTTCAGGAATACCCATGTTTTGGATGTTTGTGCACTTAAGGTTGTCTGCTATCTCTCTTAGATTTTTTGTTTTTTAAAAATTCTTTTTTCTTTTTCTTTTTAGTCCACCTGAGTTATTTCAAAGAGACTGTCTTCAGCATCAGAAATTATTTCTTCTGCTTGTTCTAGCCTGCTGCTGAAGCTCTTAGTTGCATTTTTTATTTTGCTGAATGACTCCTTCAGTTCCATGAGTTCTGCCGCATCCTTTTTAAATGTATTAATCTCTTTGTAAATTTCTTCCTTCATATCCTAGATAGTTCTGTTCAGTTCATTGTATCATCTGATTGCATCTTCTTTTATCTCATTGAGTTTCCTTAAGATTTTTATTTGGAATTCCTTTTCAGTCATTTCAAGGGTTTCCTGCTCAATGGGGTCTGGAACTTGAGAGTTATTGTATTCCTTCAGTGGTGTCATATTTTCTTGTTATTTGTATTTCTGGTACATCTTCATTGATGTCTGGTCATCTCATAGAGCAGTTGCTTCTATTGCTCTCCTTCCCTAGACTTCGCTGGTGACTCTTCTTGTGTCAGTACAGTCGAGTGGTGCCATTGCTGCAGCTGCTGCTGTGGTAGCATGCCACCCTTGTGGTGGTGGTGGTTGTTGAGTGACTTTGATGGGCTGCCTGTGTGGTAGCAGTGGCTCTAGTAGTGGCAGGCTGCTTGCATGATGGTGGTGGCTGCCTGGTGGTGCCTGTGGTGGCAGTGGTGGTTGCGGCAGTCACGCACTTAGCCATAGTGTCCACACTGGTGACCCACACAGCTATGGTGTCTGCAGTGGCAGCTGGGTTACCTTGAGCTGGCAGTAGTGGTGGTGATGGCTGCAACTTCCTCCCTGGAGTCCGTGGGTTCTTGGCAGCAGTGGGATTACCTCATGTGGGCTGCAGTGGTATTGGTATAACTTTGACCCATCTTGTTCTGATGTTTTTATTTAACCATAATAACAAGTACTAACATTTATTGAATGCTTGCTTTGTGTCAGACATAAAAACTTTCCATGGATTACTTTCCTTAGATTAATATTTGCTACAGCCCTGAAAAGTAATTATAACTATTATCTAACTGAGAAAATGTAGGTAAAAGAGGATAGTTAAGATCTCACTGTTAGGAAGGAAGGAAACCAGAACTTGAACCAAGGAAGTCTGATGTCAGTGTCAATGTGTTAACCATTTTGCTATGTTGTTTGCTGATATAAAGAACTTTGTAAAGTTCTTTAGTACAGTCTTTCACTTCAACTGGCTTCAAGTTTGACATATCTTTGATATTGTCCCTTAGAAAATAAAATATAGTGATATGAAGCAGGAAAGATTCTGTGCCCAAGAATACAAACATAAGAAAGTATGTAAAAATATTGCAAAACTAACTTATGTTGGATATCAAACATCCAACTCCAAAATTTAATTTGTGACTTAGGACTGAATCTGTTATAGAATATCATTTCTCTAATAGTGCCATATCATTAATCACCTGAGAACTGAGATATTAAAGAGCTAGCATGTTTGGATGTGGATCCAGATGACAAAATCAAGCATGAAAGTAAATCTTCAGGCAAATATATGGATGTCTATAATGAGTCTAGAGGGAAGTACAGTGCTGATTGAACTAGCATTTCTCATCTCAGTTCTTTGTGTGCTGGTCAACAGCCTGCTGACCTTTGGCCATGAAAGGAGTTGTATTTTTAACCTTAGCTAGGAGGCCATGCAAGCCTCTAATCTCATGCAAGTGGAGCAGTTAGATTGGATGAACATGAACTCATAACCATTACTGGAAACACCATTCAAAGTACCTTGCCCTCCTGGTGATTCATATGAAGCTTCCTGTTTATGATGCATTCTTTGTAAAGGATGCATTTATGCATGAGTGTAAGGAGAGTATAGATGCTATGCCAAGCTCTAGAGCCAATTCATAGCAGTACTTTAGGTGCAGCAGCATCAGATGGCAGTCAAGGCCGTGCATAACCAAATCCCATACCAGCCAGTCCAGCATATTGCAGAAGTGCTCATTACAATTAAATTTTGCTGGGAATGACATGTGATGGGGTATTGAAATGCAGTAGAGTTAAGACAGGTGAAAAGAAACACTCAGCAGAGCTGTAGTCTGGGTATGATGGCAGAACTGCCCATTGATTTGACGAAAGGGTCAGTGAGCTCAGTTCACCATAAGGTACAAGTGGTCCATAGATTAGAAGAGATTGTGGAAGGAGAATGTTAGCAGAACAGCTGAGGGAATGACAGAAGCTGTGTCAGAGAGAGACAGCCTGCAAGGGAGAGGGCAGTGTTCAGGACAGGAGAAATCTTAAAGCAAGGTGGAGCAGTTGAGTTGGACGCCAATTTAAATAAAAGCTTTTTAGCTCCTTGCACTATTTTAAAAGAATACATATGTGTAGGAAAATGAAGTCCCCCAGTTTCTTACTATAAAGTGATTCTTGTCATTAGCCCACACAAATACCAGAAATGAGGGTGAAGATAAGGAAATTCCTCCTCCATCCCTGTTGTTATCTTTGGTTTTTGTTAACTTATAAAATGAAATCAATTCAGTTTTTGGTATTTCCTTATAACTTACCCACAGTGAACTTATTAGTTTCCATCAGATATCAGTGATTCTCTGGCAGACATTTGAAAAAGCTTCTAAAAGGTGTTTTGTAATAGAGAAAAAGTAATTTATTTTCCTCACCCATTGTAAAGTTCATGGTTGATGCCCTCAAAACAGATTAACAAGAAAAAAGCACAACAAATTTATTTAACCATAGGTTTACATAACAAGGGAGGCTTCAGAAATGATGACCCAGAGAAACAGGTAAAATTATATTTTTATGCTTAGGTTTGGTGAAGAATGGAGAGTCATGAAGAAGTATGATTGGAGAAAAGGAAAGTGATCTAATGGTAGTAAACTGAGGGTTACTTAATAAGGACTGTTTGTTCAGATTCTCCTTGGCATATCTGAAATAAATTTATTTCTTAGTTTTAGAGGCTGGGAAGTCCAAAGTCCAGGTGGTGCATCTGGTGAGGGCCTTCTTCCTGGTGGGGACTCTCAGCAGAGTCCCAAGGCAGTACAGGGCATCACACTGTGAGGGAGTAAAAGAGTGCTAACATGATTTTTTCCCTCCTTCTAAAGCCACCAGTTTCCTCCCGTGATAAACTACTAATCTATTAATCCATTAATCCATGAATGGATTAATCTATTCAGGAGGACATAGCCCTCATGGTCCAATCATCTCTTAAATGCCTCACCTTTCAAATACCATGTGGGAACTGATGGAGTTTGGATGTATTGTCCTTCCAGAACTCGTGTGGAAATCTGATCCCCAATATGGCAGTGTTGGAAACTGATTGAGTCATGGGGTGGATCCTGCATGAATGGATTAATGATCTCCCTGGGGGTTGGGAGTAGTGAGTGAGTTCTTGCTCTATTAGTTCCTTCAAGAGCTTGTTGTTTAAAAGACTCTGGCACTTCCTCTCTCTCTCTCTCTTGCTTCCTCTCGCCATGTGATCTGCTTGTACCTGCCGGCTGCCTGACACTTTCCACCATAAGTAGAAGCAGCCTGAGGCCCGTGCCAGATGCAGTGGTTTGAGAATCGTAAGCCAAATAAACCTCTGTTCTTTGTAAATTACCCAGTCTCAGGTATTATCAATGAATTCTATTATAGCAACGCAAAATGGACTAATAGAGGAATTAAACTTCAACATGAGCTTTAAAGTAGACAAACATTCAATGCAAATCAGTTAGAGAATTCTTTTATGACCAGCTCTTACATAGAAAGGTGGTAATTTTCCTGCTTCCAAAGTTTTCTCAATTTCCAAGGCACCATATTTTGGAGTAGTGTTTCCACCACCCCATTACCTTCCTGCCCTGGAATTTGGGGACTACCATAGTTTCCTGTATATTAAATAAAGGAGAAATGATTCCATACAAACTTAGCCAAGTATCTTCAGATTTTCAAGAGCTGGCAAACCAATTTGCTCAAAATTTAGAATTTCTGTGCTAGTTTATACAAATTCATTATCATGTAGCTCTTGAAGTAGAATGTTTCTGTATATTCTGAAATATTTTTGTTCAGACCCTCTCTGTGCCTGACAAATAGTGACCTAGAGGAGTTCTGAAAAATGAAAGACTATTTTGTATGAGTCTGCAGTTTAATGGTGAGCCATTATTATGTTTTCAAAGGGCATGCCAATGTAAATGCAATTGGTATTTAAGATGTTTTAACATCAAAAAGAAAATATTGCATATGCATTACCTGAAATAATATCAGAAACACAGTGGGTACTCTAAAGAAATTTGATGATGGCAATGAGATGATAGTGAACTGCCTCGGCTTTAGTCCAGATGTAATATTATGCTACCATAAGTCTTCTCTTAGGTATGTGCAACATGATGTTAACAGATACCTGCAATAGAAATACTGAACATTTATAGAGAATGTTATGTTTGACTAAGCTTTTCTTACGTGTACTTATCAGAATAGGCTAAATTTTGCCATGCTTACACAACCTCCGAAGTATTCTTGGCTTAACACAACAAAGGTTTATGTCCCACTCATGCAAAGCCAGCTGCAGACTCTAGAGCACTGCTCAAGGGCCACTTTTGCTCAGGACACTTTCATATCAGGGTCGGCTACTAGAGTCATCCCAGCAGGGAAAGAGAACACAAAAAACTATGCATTGTCTCTTGAACAATTTCACCTGGAAGTAACATACTCCCATTCTGCCCAAATTTCATTGGCCAAAGTGAATCATGTGGCCATGTCTAATTTCACATTGTAGGCAAGTGAAACCTTGCGATCATGAAGAAAATGAGAAAATGAAATATTAATGAACAACACTAGTGTCACCACACCTGTATTATCTTATTTCCCATTTCGTCTTTCAAAAAGCTCTATGAGGATAAAACTTTTATTATTCTTGTCTTGCTGATGAGAGAAAAAAGTATCAGAAAGATTAAATAACTTGCCCACAGTCATCCAGCTAGTAAGAAATAGGTCAGCATTTGACCCCAGTCCTCTAATTGCAAATCTTCTATTTTTTCTATCCACTACAATGATGGAGGCTATTGCTGACTGTGTGTGTTTAGAGATAGGATTTTTTGAAGAGTAATTACCTACTATGGTTTTAATGTATCCCTGAGAGTTCATGTACTGGAAACTTAATCCCCAATGCAATGGTGTTGAGAGGTAGAACCTTTAATTAGGTGATCAGGTCATGAAGGTTCTGCCCTTGTAAATGGATTAATGTTATTTTTGTGAGATTGGCTTCATTAAAAAAGTGAGTTTGGCCCCCTCTTGATCTTTCTCCCTTTCACTTTCTCTCTTGCCCATGTGATGCCTTCCACTATGTTATGACACAGCAAGAAGGCCCTCACCAGATGCACCTCCTTAATATTGGACTTCCCTGCCTCCAGAACCATGAGCCAATACATTTCTGGTACAGCAGCACAAAATGGAATAAGACCCCACCATATTGCCATTTGTGTACCTGTACCTAATGTATCAGTGTGTAGTCTGCCATCTAAAATTGAAGTCAGAAAAGGGGCTGCTTATTATTTTGCTGCAGAGAAATTTCCTAGGTGTGGTGTGGAAAAATCTGAGTAGGACCCTGGAAAACATGCATCATCTGCTGAGTGGATCCAGAGGGAATGAGCAGAGCGAGTAATTGGAGCTTGTCTCTACAGGTCTCCCCACTCATGTGCCAGCCCTCTGTGTGTCCCGTGGCATGTCCTGCCCCACAAACACAGCCAAGGAGGCTGGGATGAATGAGTTCAGTCATCAGCTGATCCCTTCAGGGACCTAAAGTGTGGTTTCCACTTTACCGATGATGACAGCAGTTCCCCAAAATAATTTGGTCACTTGCCTAAGATCATAGAGCTAAGGGAGGAGGGAGGGAGACTCTTGATGGCACTACACTGCCTCAGAGAGGAGCCCCACAGGACAATTTGCACAAACTTCTGAGAGTAGATAAGAGGTTGGGAGATAGGCATAGCTGGAAAAAGCCCATTCTTTAGTGGAAAGGGAGAGAAGTTAATAACTATCTCATTTATCAGGCAGTATCGTTACCATCCCCCAGCAACTTTGAAACATTGGACAACAAATATAAACCATTCCCTCAAAAGTCCCGGATTGAGATTGACACAGTGGGGAAGTATGTGCACATGGGCACTGTTTTATTCTGTTTGTATTGCTATAGCAAAAATACCTCACACTGGATAATTTATAAACAACAAGAATTTATTTTCTTACAGTTCTGGAGGCTGGAAAGTCCAAGGTCAAGGTGCTAGAAAGTTCAATGTCTGGTGGGGGCTACTCTCTGCTTCCAAGATGGTGCCTTGTTGCTGTGTTCTCACGTGGTGAAGGGCAGAAAGGCAAAAGAGCCCAGCTAATTTTGCAGCTGTTTTATAAAGAACT
>NW_007727329.1:38260-39685 GCF_000696425.1 Galeopterus variegatus | reverse complement strand
AAGTCAAGGGTTAAGATCCCCTTACCGGTCATCTTTAAAAAAAAAAGAAAAGAAAAGAAAAGAAAATAGTACCAAAAGAACTGCTTAAAACGTTGGTATCTTCAAGACTAAATCCCCAACATGCATTCGGGTTCATGATTGCTGTGACTACAGGAGCCTGAGCATAAGAGCAGTTTGTAGGCAAGATGACCCAAACTGCAATCATTGTTACTGTAGCTACCACAGGTATGTGGACATCCACAAAGAACAGAGAAGAAAAGTCTTGCAATAAAGCTGATGTGAACACCCCTCATCCTGTCAAAATGTCTTTGTAATTAATGATCATACAGACAAGCATCACTATGACTGACTTCTTACGTTATATAAGTGCATTTTTTTGAGAATGTGTGCAATTTAATGGGCTAAATTCTCTTATAGAATGTTTATGAGGAAAAACACTGTCTTTCTCAATGACTCAAATATTTATACAGTAAGGTATTGAGGGCACCAGTGTATATGAAGCTGTCAGAGGCAATGTAAAGCCCTTTATGGATTTCTATATATAAATAATTGACAGGAAAACTGCACACCATTCTTCCATGTGTATTAAAGCAAATGGCCCAAGGACCTTTATTGGGCTGCTTCTTTGATTGAGTTATTCAGCAAATAGGCTGCATCTATATTCTCCCTCCTTTCTTTTCTCCTTATGTCCTTCCTCCTTTCTTCATTTTTTTCTTCCACAAATAATTATGGAGGGTTGTATCAATTAGGGTTTTACAGAGAAACAGACCAATAAGTCATATATATATATATACACACACACACACACACACACAAACAGAGAGAGAGAGAGAGAGAGATTTATTATGAGATTTTGTTCATGTGATTATGGAGGCAGAGAAGTCCCATGATCTGCTGTCTGCAAGCTAGAGAGCCAGGAAAGCCAGTGGAGTGATTCAGTCTCAGTCTGAAGGCCTGAGAACCAGGGAGTCAATGGTGTAAGTCCTGGTTTGAGTCTGAAGGCCCAAATACCAAGAGCACTGATATCTAAGAGTAGGAGAAGGTAGATGTGCCAGCTCACATAGAGACAGTAAGTTTGCCCTTCCTCTTCCTTTTTGTTCAATGGATTGGATGATGCCTGACCACATTGGTGAGGGTGATCTTCTTTACTCAGTCTACTGATTCCAATGCTAATCTCATCTGGAAACATCATCACAGATACACCCAGAAATAATGTTTTATCAGCTCTCTGGGCATTCCTTAGCCTAGTCAAATTCACACATAAAATTAACCATCCCGAGGTCTATATGTGCCTGCCTCTCTTCTAGACTCTGGGGAAACAGGAATGAATGAGGAAAAACTCTCTTCTTATGGAGTTAAATTTCGAGAGTAAAGTGGGAACATAGCAACAAATATATGAAGAAGATAATTCTTCTCTATATGAGA
>NW_007727329.1:35396-37344 GCF_000696425.1 Galeopterus variegatus | reverse complement strand
AAGACATGGGGGGAGAGAATTCCAGGAAAAGGAAAGAGCAGAAGCCAAGGTAGAAGGCAGGGAGATGCACTTAGTTACAAGAGCCTGTGTGGCTGGAGCAAAGACAGCACGTGCTGATACGAGGGAGGTGGGCAGGACCTAGACCCTGTAAGGGTCATCTGCTGCTAAGGGATTTGGATTTAAGAAGCAATTGCCTTGAGTTGAATGTCCCCCCAAAACTTAATCCTCACTGTAACTGTTGAGGGTGGGAAATCCCATCATGGTAATTGAAAGGTGGAGCCGTGAAGAGGTGATTGGATTGTAGGACGATGCAGTAGTGAATGGATTAATAATGGTGGTCAGTGGCATGGTTCTGAGGGCTTTAAAAGAAGAGCACATGGGAAGTTTGCTCTCTCTGCTCAACCATTTTTGCAATGTGACACTCTGCTGTCACTGTTGCCACCACCAAGTCTCTCACCGGGTGTGTTCCCTGGACTTTGTACACCCCAGCTTCCGAAACTGTAAGCAATAAATCTCGTTTCCTTTATAAATTACCCAGCTCCAAGTATTATAAGCAACAGAAACAGACTAATACAGCAATAGATGGAACTGGCCTTGACTTCCATAGCAAGGGTGACTCTCTAATCACAATATTAATTATTGTCCAGTTGAGGCAGGTGAGGATGTGCGACACCTTCAACTCCCACGTCTGTGAGAGCGGTTGTTTGCAGTCTGTATGCGGCTGAGATGAGACTTCCTTGTCAATTCTGCCTGGCTCTGTACAGTCACAAGTTGAATTACGAGGGCGAGCATCAATGCTGCAGGTGACAGTGAACAACAGGCGGGATGAGCATGAGAAACCCTCCACTGCCTGCCTGCAGCATGATCATGGTCGGCAGCCACTCTCCTTGTAGGAGGTGTGGTCCTCGACATGCTTCCCTCCTCCTCTTTGCCCTCCATTTATCCGTTCCTTGATGCTGTTGATTCCATTAATAAAAATGAAGACTCCTGGCTCCTCAGTGCTGGGGAGAGCTTTAAGTGCAAATGCCCATTGATAGAGACTGACATTGAGGTGAAGGTTTCTGTGGATTAGACCTCAGATTCTGTTCTGAGCCTCCTGGAGCTGCTGTGTTGCCCACCCTTCTGCACTCAGATTTAAATGAGCATTTAATGCCTCCCATTAAAGAAAGTCTGGACGCACCAAGAAGAACTTTCTCAAGGCCCTATGATAAAATGTTATGACGGAATGTAAGAAAATAAAGAAGTGACTTGCCTTTCGATGTGTTTGGAAGACTCTAATACCCATTGCAGTGGGAAGAGTTGAGAACTAAGGCCAGAGCAACAGAAATAGAGAACAAGCATTAAGGAACTGGCAGCAGGAGGAGACGGATGCCAACAGACTCAGCTCCACTTCCTTGCCTTTTGTAAATACAGTGACACTATCTCAGCCTGCTTCGGCCAGTCTGTGACTGATGTTTTCCTTAGAATGTCAGTTTCTCTCCTTCGTTTGTATAGCATTCAACAAAGCACTGCTAGCTGGAGAAAACAAAAGCAATGTTATTTTCATTGATTTATCCTTAGAAACAAAGGTCATCCCTCTTGTAACTGTCCTCTACTAAGTTCACAGTGACTTGTGACAGCCAGCCAAATTCTTAATGGAGATTTTCCTTTTTCTGAGAAGAATTCCCCTGAAGGCTCTGCATTAACCTCTCTTACTGCAGGGCACAGGCAGTTCTCAGGGATTCTTCGGGTCAGTGATAAAGAAGTTGTCATGTTGAATCAACCCATGAGAACAGACATCCTGTGAAGTGCAAGAGTTTACATTGGCAAGGAAGACAATCATAGTTCATCGTACTGGGGTTTTTGTTTTTGTTTTAACCAAGTGCTTTTTTGTTCCTTTAAAAAAGGAAAAGAAAAGAAGAAAACAAAAAGGAGGCTCTTTCTTTCTCCAGTAATATTCCTGCCTCCA
>NW_007727329.1:27528-35042 GCF_000696425.1 Galeopterus variegatus | reverse complement strand
ATTCTTAATGGAGATTTTCCTTTTTCTGAGAAGAATTCCCCTGAAGGCTCTGCATTAACCTTTCTTACTGCAGGGCACAGGCAGTTCTCAGGGATTCTTCGGGTCAGTGATAAAGAAGTTGTCATGTTGAATCAACCCACGAGAACAGACATCCTGTGAAGTGCAAGAGTTTACATTGGCAAGGAAGACTATCATAGTTCATCGTACTGGGGTTTTTGTTTTTGTAACCAAGTGCTTTTTTGTTCCTTTAAAAAAGGAAAAGAAAAAAGAAAAGAAGAAAACAAAAAGGAGGCTCTTTCTTTCTCCAGTAATATTCCTGCCTCCATAACTTGCCTTATTAACATCCATAGGGGTCTGTGGGTTCTTTGGGGATGAAAATGAGGGAGAGGGAAGAGAGTGGAATAGGATTTATTGAATGAGAGGAGCAGGCTTGTGTGGAGGGATAAGTGAAGGGGTATCCAGAGGCCCCTGGAAAGCCCTGGGTCAGTGGAGATCCAAGCAAGTGGCAAGGAAATCCCTGGCTCCAAAATAGTGCTGCCACTCTTGGTTGGCATTTTTATGAAAGACAAAAAAAAAAAAAAAAATTAGCCGGATTCTTCAAATAGACTATTAAAAATATGACTTTTTCTCTCCCTTCTCTAATTCTGCTTTTATGCATTGGGTAGGTGGACAGTCCTGGGGGAAGGATCTTTTGGGGACTGGGGAAGAGCAGGTAACTGCTTCCTGCCCTTCTTAACTGTTGTCCTCACACCGGCAGGGCATGACTGGCCAACCCATGTTCACCCACCCAGCCCTTCACCCACCTAACCAACATTTATCAGGACCCTCCTGGGAGCCGGACACTCCCTACATGCTAGGGACACTGCAGTAACACAGCTGTGCTCTCTGCACGCTGGAGGATTGGACACAGCTCTAACTCCACTGTGCCAAGTTAGAAGGGAAGGGACCCCACTTAGCCTGGGGACTCAAGTAAGATTGTCCCAGGAAAGGGTCACCTAAGCCAAGATGTGAAGGATGAATGGGTCTTGGCCAGTGTCCCAGGTGGAGAGAACTCCTCCTCAAGGGCAGAGTGCAGCTTACAGAGGGGCCTGCAGAGGGTGTGACAGGGACACCTCTGAGACCAGTCACTAGCGCACACTCTTCCACCTTTTCCCTCCTCCTTGGTGCAAAACCTTAACATCAGCTCTTACTCCCCCACGCAGCTCTGTGTATGTAACAGGATGCCACAGTTGTCCTCCCTTACTGTCTATCACCCCAGCCCAGGTTTGGGGACAGCGTGAATACCTGCACACCCCTCCATGTGTAGGTCTGGGGCAATTCTCCTTTTCAGCCAAATCCATTCAGAAAAGGAGGAAATCATTGCCTAGTGAGCTGCCTGACTTGATATGTGTGACAGTTGCTCCATATTCAACTTAGATACAGTTCAAACTCCCAGTCCAGTGGTGGGACAGGGCATGGAATAATGCCCTCAAGACAGGGGGCCGATGGGGCTGGAGCTAGGAATGGAATAGGAGATGGGCAGTGCTGGGCAACCTGGGCTTCAGCTGCCACAGAGCAGGCCTGTTGGCATTTGCACATGATCCGATGCTGGGGATCTCAAGGGAAATTGGGGTGTAGTTGTAGGTTTGAGGGCCATTTGATCCATTTATCAATTGAAGAAGTGAGTATGATCTCTCCTTGAGAATGCCTAGAGTGAGAAGAAAAGAAATTATAGACCAGGAGAGGCAGGAGAAGGAGAACCCACAAGGAGAAAGAAAAGAGAAGAGAGAAGGAAGAAAAGGAGGGAAGGAAAGGGGCAGAAAGAAAAAAGAAATAGTTGAAGGGAGGATGAAAATTATGAATGCAAAATCACTCGGAGATTAGTGGCAGTGATTGATGCTATGGGGAAGTGATGTAGCTAAGACAAAGAAGGGGTTTGGGGATTAGAAATAAGTGGGCCATAAGCAGCCTTGTCAAAGGCAGTTTTAGCAGTTGCAGTGGCTGAGCTGGGGGTTTTGTCTACAAGGGAGAAGCAGGAGAGATGGGGCAGGCGGAGGAAGCCATGGATTTGCGACTCAGGCTTCTCATTGTTTTTAATATTGTAGAGACCTGGCTATGGTAAAATGCTATCAGGAAAGAAAAGGGAGATGGGGAGAAAACTGGTGAAATCTAAAGAAAGTCTAGAGTTTAGTTCACAGTATTATACCCATGTTGGTTCCTTAATTTAGGCAGATGTACCAAGGTAACATAAGATGTTGATGCCAGGAGAAGCTGGATGAGGCATGCAGGAACTCTCTACTGTTTTTGCAACTTTTCTGGATGTCTAAAACTATTCCAAAACAAAAGGTCTATTTTAAAATTAACTATTGGGAAGATGCCACTGGAGACAGAATGGGGGACTTAGAGGAGAGGAAGGAGCAAAAATGGTAGGAAAACAGGGCCGATGACCAGACCTAGAGGAAGTTTTGGACAGAGAGTGAAGGACATTTGTAGATTTGCCAGTGGGGAGTTCAAGGCCATCTCATAGATGGCATCTGCTTTCTCTGTCAGAGAGAAGGTCCCATTATGGGATAATTTGGGGAAAGAGGGAAATGGAAGATTTAGGAGGTGTGAATTCTTTCAAAAACCACAGTGTATAATGGCAAAGAAAATGCCTAGGGCAATGCAGAAGAACAGCTGAGCTCCCTGGATGGGTTTTTAGGCACTTTCTTATGTGCCAGTTGTCAATATTCTATCTGTCACTTAATACTAATCAGCCTCTGGTCACGTATGCTGCAGTCTTGGTTAACATTGTCAAATCATCTATATGCTCTATTCTAATGAAAAAGTTAAACTGCAAATAGCCTTGTAGATTGACTAATGTCCAGTATGGAGGAGCTCACTGTTCAGTTGTCTAGATTTATTACAACTGGCACAGAGCACATCTGCAAAATTTGCAAACTTCACATCAATTGAGGTTCCAAGGAGACATGTGAATTGGACCCTTCGTGTTCATGTTTGTCTCCCTTTTTGGCTCTGAGCAGTTCCTTCCCATCCTTCACAGCTGACTCAGTTGGTCCCTCCTCCGCCCTCTCCAGTGTCCTGTCCCTGGCAATGTATCTCTTCCTTCACATGCACCAACAACCACTTTTTATATTCTTCACCTAGAGAATCACTGTATTGCAATAGATTGCTCGTTTCTTTACTGCATTGGTACTAGGTTAGAATAAACATGTAGATAGTGCCTTTCAAATGCTGGATGGAAAAGTACTTCCTTTTAAAGATGAGTAGGAGTGGTGATTTCAGGGTTTCTTACCCATGTAGCTTAGAACCCATGTAAACTGGAATTGGAAATGTTTGGCTTAATCTCTCTCTCTTCCCCCCCCCCCCCGGCTTCTTCCTTTCTTTCTCTTCGTATAGAATATAGAGTACATTTAACAGTTGGACCCCCAAATTCTGATGTTTTAACATTTTTGGTTTTACTTCCAGTAAATTTAAATGTGTTAAGGACACCATGGGGGCTACCATGCTCAAATTAAACAGGAACTAGTGGAGGAAAACTCAGATAAAGACAGAATTGCCCGCAGACCTAAATTGACTCCATATGCAGAATGGAAGTCTTGCTGAATTGCAGTTTCCAAAACCACTGTTACTCACTCAAAAGGAACCACTGTGATTTCAGTCCAGTGAGTTCCCAGGTCAGTAGGGCATCCAGGGCAAGGGGATACTCAGACCCTTATTTCTCACTTTGGATTTCTCAGGTTGCTCATTCTGTGGCTATTGGCAGCAAGCACATAGTCTGGTCAACAGAAGGCAGGGGCAATAGGAAGATCTGGACTGACCTGGGGACATAGGTGTGTCTGAGAGCTACAGAGAAAGAGGCAGCAGGATAAAGTGACAGATTGAATATCTGGGGCAAAGAATTCTGACTGTGTGAGTGAAAAAGTTACCCAAGTTATAGTTTGGAGATGCTATTTCCCAGAGCTTGTCTGTGACAGGCAATATGAAAGGTCAACAGAAAAGAGCCAGTGGGAGAGTCCCAAAGAGGTAACACAGAGCTCTCCCCAACTGTCCAAGCAGCTGTCACTGACAAATGATGTCTGGTCCTCACTCCCACAGCACATCCTAAGTCCTGAGTATGATCAGCAGGGGAAGATGAGGAACCAATTCCATTACCTGAAGCTATGAAGGGCCTGTGACTCTGTCTTCCCTTAGGAGAGGTCTGGTCACTTGCATACCTTGTCTTCAGGTTTGCAGTATGTCTTAGGTATATCTATATAGATGTATGTATATAACGAGCTAGATCAGTTTTGGCTTAAATGTACTTAAATAGGATTTGTGTTTTTAATTGAGAGGCAACATACTGTTTATCCCACAATTCTTAGAGAAAAAAACAAAAAAACCCATGAAGCTAATCAGAAATTGACTCATCTCATCCATGTGAAAAATAATTGGAAAAACAACTAGTCTCAAATGGGGCTTGTCCTGATAATGTAGCATAGCTGACCCATGACCAGTCCTTTTGGGAAGCTGTTGTTAGCCATGATGACCTTTGTGTGAGACCTGCTCCAGTGCCAGGTCACAGCTGAGATCTTTCAGGAATGTCACTGTTCCCATGGTTGCATCAGCAGAATAACTACTGTGAGCCCTGGCTCCATCGCAGACTTGCCACCAACATCAGGCTGCCACCAAATCCTGCTCGCAAGAAAAACAGCAAAGTCCAGGGTGCACCCAGTGTTGGCTGGAACACGAATCATTTTACATTCTATAAATAGTGATGATATTGTGATCTTTACAAAATTAAAGAAAAATGTACAGTCAGTGACAATAACAGCACCCCCTGGTCCCAAAGGAGGGAAGGGGAGAGAAAGTTTGCTGAGAGCAAATGCCAGCACAGTTGTCTCTGCACCAGCAGCATTGCTACAGAGGCAGAGCCGGTGTCCCGAAGCCTGATTAGAAGCCACCCCGTACAGGGTTTAAACAAGCAGGGGTTGAAGCCAGTCTCTGAGGAGTAAGGGAGGGAAACAGACTCTAGAGCAGGGCTAGGTGGACAGCTGTAAACCACAGATACAAATGACTCGTCCTCACTTAGTGATGTTGAGAGAAATGGAAATGACCCTCCCAGTCACTCAGTGCTCATTGTCTTTGGTTTGGACCTATCTGGGTGAAGACTTATCTCATTGAATAGGAATCCGGGAGTCCCTTACAAGGAAGATCACAAATGCTAAATGTTAGCCACGTATGTTTGAGGCTAGGGTTACAATCTCTGAAAAAGTATTTACTTCTCTGGCTACAACCATTCCCCACTGAATCTCTAATAACCGTTCCCTACTAAAATCCTAATGCGTTATGGCTATTTCGGATTCATCTACTCATTCATATGTTCAAGTATTTATTCACATTTGCTAAGTAGTCAGGCACTGTCCTATGCTCTGGGAGCAGATGACAACTTTAAGTGACTTGAGGCTTTGGTCCCAAACTCCATTCTACAGGTGTTGGCCAATGAGAGCTGACAATCTAGAGGAGCCTCTTTGACTGGACTAGGAAGACCTCACGCCCCATGGCTCCTTTTTCTTTGGCCACTTAGTTCCTATGTGGCTTCTCCAGGAAGAACACTCTCAGGCTTGCTGACATCTTTGAAACAAGGAGTTTCATGGGACACAATCCAGGAAAAAAAGAAAAGGGCTTCCAAGAAACACCAATCCAAGGGTCAGTCCTCTGAGAAAAGATTCCAAAGTAGGTGACCTTAAGGAGGCCTTGCCACATGGACACAAAAGTCATTAACCCTGCATTCCACACTCAGCAACTCTTAAGACAGAAGGTCTCCAGCTTTGACCCTGTTTTCTGCCAGTGCTTCTGCCCATGCAGCGACTTTTTTGGCCCCAACGTACCTTAGTGAGGACTCAGGTGCAGGGAGAGAAACTAGATGCTCTTTTCCAGGGTTTCTTTTGGGACCAGCCTTGGGGACACAGATTCAAAGGTAGACATTGGATACTTTCTTTTAGTCTCTGACCATCCCGTTCCAGCCTGTCCTGTCCTTTGGGAAGATCTCAGGTTGGATTGATTAAAGTGTATTTCATTTCTGGATTGATAACATTTTGCTTTGGGGGCAACCTGAGGTTTCAGATGGTCACAAAATTCACTGGTTCCTCTGAGGTCTTTCAGGTTGATAACTTAGGATGTGTCCTTTGAGGACATTAAGGCTAATCCCCTCTTCCATCCCTCTATTTGTCACTTAAATCCCCTCTGACCCCTTCTTTTTTATATTTTTTATTTTAAAAAATTTTAATTGACATGATAATTGTATATATTTATGATATACTGTGTGATATTTCAATACATGTATATAATGTATAGTGATCAAATCATATCAGTCAACACATTCCTTACCTCAAACACTTATCATTTCTTTGTGCTGGAAACATTCAAAGTCTTCTCTTCTAGGGCCGGCCCGTGGCTCACTTGGGAGAGGGTGGTGCTGATAACACCAGGGCCACAGGTTCAGATCCCTATATAGGGATGGCTGGTTGCTCACTTGGGAAAGTGTGGTGCTGACAACACCAAGTCAAGGGTTAAGATCCCCTTACCAGACATCTTCTTAAAAAAAAAAAAAAACAAACACAAAGTCTTCTCTTCTAGCTAATTGAAAGTATACAGTAAACTGTTGTTAACTATAGTCACCCTACAGTGCTCTAGCACACTAGATCCTGTTCACCCTATCTAGTTGCACTTGTATGTCTATTAACCAACCTCTCCATATCCCCTCCCCGCTTCCCAGACTCTGGTAACCACCATTCTACTCTCTACTTCTATGTGATCAACTTCCTTAGCTTCCACATATGAGCGAAAACATGTGGTTTTTCTCCTTCTATTCCTGGCATAATTCACTTAACATAATATCCTCCAAGCTCATCCATGTTGCCACAAATGTGACAGGATTTCATTCTTTTTATGGCTGAGTAGTATTCCACTGGGTATATATGCCACATTTTCTTTATTCATTCATTGATGATGTATTGGTCCATTTCTGTTGCTTATAAAAAAAATACCTGCAACTGGGTGATTTATAAAGAAAAATGAAATTTTTGCTTATACTTTCTGAGGTTGGGAAGTCCAAAATCCATCTGGTGGTGGCAACAATGACCTGGGGGTCTCACATTGCAAGATGGTGGAAGCAGAGAGAGCAGAGAGAGAGAGAGACTCTCCTTTTAAAGTCACAGAACCACACCCCTGACCACCATTTTTAATCCATTCACTACTGCACAGTCCTACAATCCAATCACCTCTTCAAGGCTCTGCCTTTCAATTACCATAATGGGATTTCCCACCCTCTTAACAGTCACAGTGGGGACCAAGTTTCTAATATATAAAACTCAGGGGACACAATTCAAGCTTCAGTTAGTTTTGGGGGGACATAATTCAATCCAGTATAGATGGACACTTAGTTTGATTCCATATCTTGGCTGTTGTGAACAGTGCTATGATGAACATGGGAGTGCAAATATCTCTTTGTTATACTGATTTCCTTTCCTTTGGGTATATACCCAGCCGTAGGA
>NW_007727329.1:24613-26772 GCF_000696425.1 Galeopterus variegatus | reverse complement strand
CCATATCTTATTGTGGTTTTGATTTGCATTTCCCTGATGACTAGTGATGCTGAGCATTTTGTCATGTGCCTTTTGGCCATTTGTATGTCTTCTTCTAAGATATATATATTCTCATTTGCTCATTTTTTAATCAGATTATTTGGTTTGTTTGGTTTGGGGGTTGTTTTTTTTTTTTTTTTGCTGTTAAGTAGCTTGAGTTCCTTGTATATTCTGGATATTAATTCCTTGTTGGATAAATAATTTGCATATATTTTCTCCCATTCTGCATGTTGTCTCTTCACTTTGTTGACTGTTTCCTTGGCTGTGCAGAAGCTTTTTAGTTTGATATAATCCTATTTGTCTATATTTGCTTTTGTTGTCTGGGCTTTTGAGGTCTTCTCCATAAAGTCTTTGCCAATACCAAAAGTGTCCTAAAGTGTTTGCCCTATATTTTCTTCTAGTAGTTTCAGGTCTTACATTTAAATCTTTAATCCATTTTGAGTTGACTTTTGTATATGGTGAGAGATAGGGATCTAGTTTTATTCTTCTGTGTATGGCTATCTAGTTTTTCCAGCACCATTTATTGAAGAGTCTGTCCTTTCCCCAATAAATATTCTTGGCACCTTTGCTGAAAATCAGTTGGCGGTAAATACATGAGATGGTTGCTCAGCATATTCTTTGTACAGTCCAGTGATTTTTCTACTGGAGGGGTGTTCAGGAATGAGCAGATGCTCCCCTCTGGCTGTTTGGTCACAGATAAGTGCCCGTTGCCTTTTCAGTACAGCCCAGTGAACTCACAATGCTACTCCAAACTTGTTGGCAAAACAATGATATTTGACAAGTTGTGACTGTATAGAACGGTACTTCAAAAAGTTTGTGAAAAAATAGAATTAAAAGACAGTACGAATCTTCCTGTGAACTTTTTGAAGTACCCTCGTCTAACTTTAACATAATAAGAAATATGCATTTCGTCTCTGACCTCAGTTCCTGACACAAAGCTCCTAAAACCTTTGTAATTTCCTGATAGGAGTAATAACAAATTTTGTTAAAATATTTGGTCTTAGTCCCCACTTACTGACACAAGAGCATCTAAAACTCTTGGAATCCCCCAGGTGTGAAGAGTGTATCTTTGTATGCTAATGAGACGAGGGGAGGCAAGATAGCTCCAGGGTGGGGGTTGGGGTTGCCAGAGAAATGAACCATGAGATTAGAGGGCTAAAACATTCAGTCCCAGCCCCAGCATCCAGGGAAAGGAAAGAGTTTGGAGATTGAGTTAATCACCAATGGCCAGTGATTTAATCAGTGATGCCTACTTAATGGAACCGCCATAAAAACCCTAAAAGAAGTGGGTTGGAAAGTTTCCAGGTAGGTGAAGCCACCAATGTGCAGGGGAGGTGGCACACTCGGAGAGGGCACAGAAGCTCTGCGCCATCCCCAGACCTTGTCCTACATACCTCCTCATCTGGCTGTTCTTTGTATCCTTTATAATGTCCTTTGTAATAAGCCAATAAAGGTAAGGAAAGTGTTTCCCTGAGTTCTGTGAAGCATTACAGCAAATTGTCAAACCCAAACGGGTTGTGGGAATCACTGATTTGTAACCAAGTAGGACAAAAGCGTGGGTACCCTTGTGTATCTTGGGAGCCCCAAATCTGAGAGGTCACTGGTGTAGTGTTTGCCTATTCTAAAAAACTCACCTAATATTTCAATAGGTAGAGACATAGATTTATTAGACTTACAGGAGTTGCTGATGGCAGCCAGCCAGCTGGATATCCGCATGGCCACGGGGTACATACAACAGTTATACTGCAAACAGATCAAAGTATAGATGTAAATCATTTGCATGCTTATATGTAGACTCTCACCCAGTTCATATAACTCACAGCAGTGTGGGAGATCTGGCTGAATAGGTAAGTTAATCTACTTGCTACTCTCCTGGAGCCAGAGTTCTTAAACACCAGCATGCTAATTTACTTAGGGTCCCTGCTTCCTTCAGTTTTCTGTTTGTCTTAAAGGGGACATGCCTTTCCTTGGGTAACTACCTTGGCTGTAAGACTGGCCCGAAAGCACGAATCTTATTTGTTGGGAAGGCCCATCCCACAAAGACCAGGAGGCAGAGATCGATGCAATCAGCAGGAGGTTTTTATTTCCAGCAAGCTGGGGTCACTCAGCATTCAAGACAT
>NW_007727329.1:20832-23274 GCF_000696425.1 Galeopterus variegatus | reverse complement strand
CTGGCATAGGATTAAGTAAAGGAAAACTTAGCCAGAACCAAGATCACCAGCTATAGAAAAGGAGTAACAAAACACCTTACACAACAGTAAAAAATGTAGTTTTGATGCAGATTACAAAATAAAACAAGTAAGACTTTTAAACATAAGAACTCTGTGCTCAGAGTGTTGAGAAAAGCATACTGTGTTAGGCTGAATAATGGCCTCCAGAGATGTCTATACCCTAACTAATTTTGCAACCTGTGAATGTTACTTTATGTAGCAAAAGGAACTTTGTAGCTATGGAAAACCCACACATTGGGTTTTCCCAATTGAGGGTTTTGAGATGGGGAGATGATCCTGGATTATCGGGATGGACACTAAATGCAATCACAAGTATCCTTCTAAGAGGAGGCAGAGGGACATTTGACTACACAGAGGACAAGGTGGTACGATGACAGAGGCAGAGAAGGATGATGTGTCCAAAGACGGAGAAAGGGGTTATAAGCCAAGGAATACAGGTGACCATTAAAAGCTGAAAAGGCAAGGAAATGGTTTCTCCCTGCAGAGCTTCCAGAAGTAACCAGCCCTGCTGACACCTTGACTTTATCCCAAGGAAGCTGATTTCAGACTTCTGGCCTCCAGAACTGTGAGAAAATAAATCTGTTGTTTTAAGCCACTGTTTGTAGACATTTGTCACAGCAGCATAAGGAGACTAACAACATGCCTTTATGTACTTTTAAGTGATTAGAGGAAAGTTGATGAAAATCTTGGAGACTGATCAAAGGAAACTATAATTACCATAATGACCAAAGAATGAATGGAAAATTCTAATCATGAACATAAGGTGTAAAAGTGCATTTTGGAGATGGTAAGATTGTTTAATACCTGTATAGTGTAAGAAGAAGATATAAAAATGATACAAATTTTGTGACAAAATCAGAACAGAGAATAGTGGTAGAATCAGAGTATTTTAGAAGTAAAGTGACCTTAAAGGTGACCTTATCTTTTCAGATGGGGAAATTAAGACTAAACAGCTTAAGAAAATAGTCCAAAGCAAACAGCAAGACCATAGGGAGCTGAGATTATACCTTTGCTTCCTGACTCTGAATCCCTCCAGGGTTTTTTCTGCTACTCCATGATATTTAAAAAGTGCAAATAATCTGTACTGAACGAGGAAGTGGTGCAGATGGATCAAATGCACATCCGTAATCGGCACTCAGCCCATCCTCACTATGACTCGACTATTGAGCCTGAACAGGGGAGTGAGAAGGCATTGCTAGAATCTGTAAATGCTACTAAATTAGGGTGTGGAGTTAGCTGTTATGGGATAAATAGATAATAAAGAATTTAGAAATATTCTTAATATAAGAAATTTTTAAAAGTAGATTTACTTAGAGAAAAAATTTTTAATCTGTTTTTCTGGCAGCTGGCCCATACAGGGATCCGAACCTTTGACCTTGGTGTTCAAGGTGGTGCTCTAACCAACTGAGCCAGCTGGCTAGCCCATTTAAAGAATCTGGTAGGCAAAATAGTATTTCTTATTCTGAGAGCTCTGGAAACTTGGCATGATTTCCTCATTATACTTACCTGAAAATGTCTTTGAGGTGAAATATCCCAGTTTTTTGGTCCCCAACATGTTAAAATTACTTAGAAATGTTGAAGAAAGAGCAGAAGGAAGATAAATACTAAGTCTTCCGATCCTCCCTCAACCCATCTCCACCCTGCATTTTGCCAGGATCTGTATCTTCTGATTGTCTCTGGCCTTTTCCACTTTGTTTAATACATTTCTAAGCTTTTGAAAGAATTTCTTGAGTGAACTGCAGCTTAACTAAGTTCGCTTTGCTGCTGTGTTCCTGTTTCATAGGCAGAAGCATCAGTTTCTCATGAATCCTTAATCCTTCAGAACTTGTCATCTTTGATTGAAACACTATCCTTACCATAATCCTGGAGGGAGGAAGTGGAAGGCATCCTGAGCGAGTGTAGACAGACTGGATTTATTCCTGATCTCTGTCTCTTGCCAGCTGTGTGACTTTAGACAATTGGCTGAATTTCTCTTAGCTTGGGGTTTGGGGATTCAAGGGGGCTGGATACAATAACACTTCTCTTTTCTGCAGGAGCATTGATCAGTTGAGGATTGAGGATTTACCTGTAGTAAAACGGGGGGGGGGGGGTCAAAACAACACCTATGTTCTGAATAAAAGGAGAATGGGCTTCTATCTGCAGGCCAGTAGCCTCTCTCATATTGAATTTCAAATGCATGTACTTACCCGTACTCCATCACCCTTGTTGCAGACCTGGGCAGACCTCCCCTCACCGGGGCAGAGCCTGCATCTGGAGCAGCAGGGATTAAAAGCAGCTCAGGCACACTGGTCCTCAGGAGAGGTACATGGAAGAAACCTTCAAAAGTCACAAGAAAAGTCTAATGCTTGAGTTTCTTGCCCTTGAAACAGGGTTAACCCTCAT
>NW_007727329.1:12026-20228 GCF_000696425.1 Galeopterus variegatus | reverse complement strand
AACTTATGTAATTCAATCACTGAAGAACCAGTGCCGCTAAACTTTAGGTCAGATGCAGCAATTAGTTCTCACAGCAAACCAGCAACACAAGTTCCTGGCACAGTACCTTGCTCTCTTTTTAAAAGCACAGCTTAAAAGAAAAAAACAGGTAAACTGTCTACCCCAGTACTAGTTCTCACAGCAAACCAGCAACACAAGTTCCTGGCACAGTATCTTGCTCTCTTTTTAAAAGCACAGCTTAAAAGAAAAAAACAGGTAAACTGTCTACCCCAGTAGTCTTGGCTGGATTTTGCATATTTATCAAGCAAGTCAGTCCCTCTTTGAGACTCTGTGCTTTTGTATTTCACGAGCAAGCCACATCTGGAAGCTCCTGCCGAGCAGTACAGGGTCCCCCGAGAGAGGCTGAGGCTTGGTCTGGCCATGTTCCAGACCTACTGGTGGAGAAAACATTGTTCCTGGCTCTTCATTTTGGAAGCAAATAACACATTCTAGTGGGAAAAAAATGCTTTTAAAACCAGTTACCTGAGAAAATAGCTTTCCAGAAATTGCAGTGAGTTTTAGTTTTTAGTGTCTTGGCAACTCTTTCTTTATACTAATCACCATGTATTTGATGCTTTATTTGCTAATTTAGTTATTTCTATAAACGTATATGGTTATTCATTGAATAAGTAGTTATCGAGTGCCTACTGTGTGTGAGACATTACTCTAGGACCTGGGGATAGAGCGTTGAATAGGGCATAACAAGGTCCTTGTTCTTTTGGAACTCAGAGCCTTCAGATATGGGAAATAGTCGATGAACAAGAATTATACACACACACTCATAGTCCTTCCTATGTGTCATGTTCCCAACAACCTTATGTGGTAGGTACCATTATTATCTGCATTTCACAGATGAGGAAACTGAGATACTTGCAACTCAAGGGCTTACACAGGTAGCAAAGAATTCGAGCACAGGCAATATGGCTGCAGACTCTGTTTTCTTCACCTCCACACTGAAAATTAAAATATGGTGAGGTGTTAGCTGCTGGGTGAGCAATTTAAATGAGACCTCTTAGAGCTCCTCTGTCTGAGGAGAAGACCTGTACACTGAGGTCTGAGTGACAAGAAGAAGCCAACTGGGCAAAGACCAGGGCAAGGAACAGTGAGGGCAAAGATCCCAAGGTAAGGTTGGCACAATAGAGGATCAAAAAGAAGATGGGTGTAGCAGGCAAGTCGCAGAAAAGAGGTACAAGATTAGGTGGTTTCACAGAGGCTGAATCAGGTAGGGCTTCGTAAGCCAGGAAAAGGAATTTAAATATTTATTATTATTTTTTTAATGTTGCTGTGCCAAAAAATAAAATGACAAACATTTTAAAACACAAAAACCGTTTATTGTCAATTGTTTATATAATTCTTTATGGCTAACCGCCATGAAATCTGCAGCAGTTAGAAAGAAAAGAAATCAGGGATACACTGAAATAAGAGATTTTAAGATCAAACCTAAGGATCTTTAAAAATACATGCAGAAAAATGCCAAGCTTCTGTAACATCTGCTTCTATGTCCTCTAATATAGTTATTACCTGAATACTCAAAATGAAAAATGGAGGGTAGTGTTGCTTCAACAGAGCAATGTCCACATGGGGTCTGTCTGTATCAGCCACTTTTTGCTCTCAATTCTACAGCAGGCATTTCCTTACACTTAGAATATGTCTAAAATTGGTTTGTGTCCTACAATCAAAATGTACATGTATATACTACCAAAATAATGGGCAAGGACTTTCAGAAACTACAACTTTCTGCATCTTGCTGGGAAAGGGCAATAAGAGAATTGAGCTGTTTACAATTTCAGCAGAATCCAGTCAGTGAGCTGGATATTTCCAGAGCATCCATCATTCCTTGGGAAGGAATTAGACACTTGAGATCATTCTGCCTTTTTCTTTATTGCATTCTAGGTCTGTCTGATTCACTGAGTTAATTCAGTGTGAACATGGAGCTCCTGACGTTAAGGCCTGGGTTCTACACCTTCAATGTCACTTGGCTTTGTTGTGTGTTTCACAATCATAATGAGCCCTGGTATTGAGTCTGTTTTTCCCCATATATGTATCTCCGACTGGTCTCCTGAAGGATCCAGCCAATTATATGGAACTTCTAGTTCACAGTCTTTTTTAAAATTTATGGACACATTACCACATTTTAAGTCTGGTAGGAGTATCACAGTCATATAGGCTGCAGCAACAGAATATCACCTTAAATGCTTTTCTTTGGTTTTCTATAGTCCCTTCCTCTAGGCTGTGAGCTAACTCACCCTGCCTACTTCTGTCATATATCACTTATAACAAGAAGTACCATTTATTCAGTGCTTCGTGAGAGCCAAACACCATGTTAAATTCTTTACAGGGATGTCTTGTGTCATTCCTGGAACATTGGGTGGCAGGTAATGGCATTAACATCTCCATTTTGTAGATAAACGAACTGAGCCCCAAAGAGGAGGAGTAACTTGTTCGTGGTTACATAATCAGGAAATGGAAGAGCCAGCATTTGAATCAAGACAATTTTAGGTTTATCTCCCATTCATTTATGCTCTTGCCCTTCACCCCTATACCTAAATATACCTGGAGAAAGAAGATTCGCTTTGTCAGGATTACACCATCTAACATTTACCTGCACTGATCATAATGTGACTTTATCTACCAACTAGACTGGAAACACCCCATGGCAAGAATTATGGCTAATAGCTTTTTTGTGCCCTGCTCAGAACCCAACACAAAAATCTCTGTGTGATCATTATTGGGGGATGTATTATTCCTATTCAGATAGTAGGAAACCTTATCAGATTGACCTGAAAGTGGCAGCTCACCTACAACAAATGAGCCCAATTATCCCTTCTCATTGGTGGTATTAGGTTAATCTCATATTTTATTTAGATATACAGCAGATATGCAATTTCTTAGAATTCACATGTGTCAGAATCCTGATAGGAAACAGATGGTTCACTCAAGCTGGGGGATTGAGGAGCATTTACTAAAGGGACCCTTTGCAAAGGAGTGGGCAGTGAACGATAGTGCAGTCCTCCATGGCTAGTGGATGCAGAAGCTGCCAACACCACCCCTGTCTAAAGGGACAAGGGGAGGACCAGTTGCTGGACTGTTAAGAGTGAACTGAGCGGAGAAGACCAGCTGGCAAGCGCTGTGGCCATTGCTAAAAGAAAACCACCACAGCAGCCTAGGAGGGAAGGAGCAGGAGAATAAACACCTCGGCTTCTCCTGTTGGCTGAAGGTAAACTGAGGAGCAAGGAAGACCTTGCCATGGTCCTAAAGTCAGCCTCCTGGGGCACAGTTAAAGTGGAGAAGGCATGGGGTGGAGCAAGCAGATGATATTCATCACCACTTGGGAGAAAAGTCAGGACTGTAACCTGTAGAATTCAAAAATGTAATTGACGAGTACAGCATAGCTCTTGCTTCGTACAATTTTCATTCATTCATCAACTGTTAGTTGATGGTCTCATATGTGCCAGGCAAAGTGTATATATGAGTCAGGTTTTCTAGTCTTTTAAAAGTGCAATTTAAGAGAATCTTGGAAACATTAATTTTCAAAGACACTTGAGCAATATAACGTATCAACTCCAGGGGCCTAACACAACTTTGAAGAAATTTATATGTGGGGAGTTTTGATTGAGTAACTAGTAAAATTTTACACACACACAACTCTCTCAGAGGCCCTTGAACCCTATCCTTAGGAAAAATTTTGTATATGATTTTTATTTTTATTTTTAAATTTTTAAATTTTTTTCTGAAACTGAAATTTATTAACACTTGTAAAAATCCCATTAAAACCATTCAATTTATGGCAGTTAAGCAAGTTTACATGCTGGAATCACTTGAGATTTTACATCTAAGGCAGATCATTTGATGTTTTATAAATTATCAGAGGTCTAAGAGATAGAGACTTTAGATAGTAATATTTTAACATCACTTACTGCATATCATTGACATATTTGTTTTTACATTAAAAATCATGATTTATGAAGTCTTTAAGTGTTATCTCTCTTCAAAGTAGCCAAATAGGTAATATTAACCATTACTTTCTGGTTTACAGATATAAACAAACCCATTGCACAATCAAGTGAATTTTTTTAAAGTGTCTTGGCCTAAGTTAATACTTGGGATAATGACGAAGCAGAGGTAAATAAATGAATGAAGTTGCTTAAAGGAATTAATAAAAATGAAGGTAAAATTGGAGCCATTTATAAATACTGCTCTTATTTTTATGTTGCTATGACAGGCAAGTTAAATACCGTAAGAACCTGTTATGAACAATTAGTTAGTTGATTAGTTAGAACCATGGGTGGTTTATAACAGAAGACCTGTAAAGGCTTTGTGTTAGCATCTTGACATTGCTTATGTTTGCTGCTATTTTGCTCATTTCACTTCCTGTGTAATAAAATCAGCGTATTCACTGCTAAACATTGTGGAGCTAGGGTCTGTTCACACACAGGTTGTCTCTACATCTTCCCTGTAAGCTGTCCAGTGACACTCTGAAGGGAGAGCTAATGATAGAAATGGATGGAATTTCAGGCTAAATGACAGTATTTGAAAAGCCTCAAAGAACAATGCCATCTTCACAAAAAAATGAATTAGTTTATGAGATACCTTTCTGCTTTGGGAGACTCAGGACATGATCCTTGCTCAGTGACCAACCTCTGTACCTAGAGCAAGGCTCCCGCCTTTCTGAGCTTTCATTTCTTCCATAGTAAAATCATTACTTTTAATTAATGGTCACCAAGTTTCTTTCCATCTATAACATTTCACAATTTTCTGCTAACCAAAATATTGAGTGATCTTAGAGCATATTTTTTAAAGTTCTCCAGGATAAAACATTCAAAACTAATGCACATAAATTTATCCAGCCTCCAAAGATAAAGTCTGCCGTGAATATTGAATCCCTCTGGGGTGGAATTGATGACTGCAAAAATCCATGAGCTATTCATATTTTCCTCCACCTTGTTGGTGGCATTTCTAGTTAAGGTAAGAAAGGTCTATGTTCTTAAGGAAATGACAGGAAGTGCAGAGAAAGAGATGGCATCTCCTAGGTGGGGAATTTTTGGCTGGTCCTAAAGCTGAGAAAAGCAAAAGATAGATAGGAAAACATTTAAAGACTTACTGCTAATTATTAAACTGACTTCAAGTCAATGTAAATGGGCATGTTTATCTAAATATTAGACTCCTGCCAACCTCAGACAACTGAGAGGAAAACACATCTCAGCATTCAGAGTAGCTGCCAGCAAACATCTGCATTAAAGCAATGCACTTTATTTTGTCTGTACTCATTCAGCATTACTGGCTCTGATTTAATGTGGAATCCTCAATTTAACATGCAGTGTAACCTGAAATTCTATAAACTCGATGATTTGATCAATCAAACGGAAGCATATTAGGAACAAACTAGGAGTTAGGTAAGAAGAAACACTCAGAAATACACATAATAATGAGAGGGGAAGAGAGGTTTTAGAGCCTGAATCTGGAGAATAGAAAAAACAAGTAAAAGATAGACAGGAAACTGTATAATTGATATTTACAAAAGTTCCTGTGTCATTATATTTTAAGTTATTTGTACCAGCATACATTTAAGAAGCAGTGTATAATATTAACAGTAAAGGTTTTCATTAAAATGATTAATATTTCTTTTAAATTTGATACTATAAGACATGAGCTTCAAACATCTTTTTTTTTAATCATTTGTTTAGAAGAACTGAAGTCCAGCTGATGGCAGATAAATGTCAGGGTCCCAACAGGAAACAGCCAGCACACATAGATTGGGATAATCCCGGATGGTTTGTTAATAGAGGGAATGGTTACAAAGGAGACGTAAGATAGATTGTAGGAGCTACCAGAAGCCATGCTATCCACAATCCCTGTCCAAAGGTCAAGAGGTAGAGTTTACTGGAACCAGGAAAAAGGC
This sequence comes from Galeopterus variegatus, assembly GCF_000696425.1. Classification (NCBI taxonomy): domain Eukaryota; kingdom Metazoa; phylum Chordata; class Mammalia; order Dermoptera; family Cynocephalidae; genus Galeopterus; species Galeopterus variegatus. The sequence goes on along the minus strand of NW_007727329.1, from coordinate 14,290 downwards.
AGAGTAAAATAGAGCAGGCAGCCTGGAGACCTTCTGTGGAAGCACACAGCAACACAGGGGTCACCTCACAGGAGGGAACCAAGTAAGTAAATTCTCTGGCCTCACTCTTTTCAGTTCCTTCAATCTACTGCTGGGGCTCTCCTTTTACCAAACCCAACTGGAAGCCAGAGGTCATGGGAGCCCATTGATGTAACCCGTATAGATCAACCTCCAGGGGCTGAGAGAAGGGTTGAGTGTAGAATTGAGGATCAAAGGAAAATATCTGGCACACTACATGTAATGAGTTGAATTATGTCTCCCAAAAAGATGTGTTTAAGTCCTATCCTTGGTACCTGTGAATGGGACCATGGAAATGTAATCATGTTAAGATGAAGTCATTCCCTGGATGAGGGTGGACACTAATTTCAGTGACTAGTGCCTTTATAAGAGGAAGCAGAGACAGATTTGGACACAAAGGCACAGCAGATACACACAGGGAAGAAGGTTATATGATGACAGAGTTAGAGCTTGGAATGATACACCTACAAACCAAGAAGTGCCTAGGATTACCAACAGCTACCAGAACCTAGGAAGAAGCAAAGAAGGATTCTTCCCTCCTTCAGAGGGAGCATGGCCCTGCTGACACCTAGATTCCAGACTTCTAGCCTCCAAGACTGTGAGAATAAATTTCTGTTGTTTTAAGCAACTCAGCTTGTGGTAATTTTTGATGGCAGCCCTAGGAAACTAATATATGCATAAAGTAATCATGTTATTTGGTACCATTATAATACAAATATAATTGAATTCTCCTTCATTTGATTCTTTCTTTTAAGCAATCACAGTCCCCAAAGCTAGGTTGCATATGATGTAACCATAGGATGGAGGTTGCATAGGGAAGGAGGACTGTACCTTCTAGGACTAAAAAATGGTGCTCAAACACCCCTGGGTTGGAGAGTAGTATAGTCACATATTCAAATGCTCCCCTACCTGGATGCTGTGTTGCACACTAACTATCCAGCCTTCTCCTGGCTCATCTGGGACTCATTTTTAGAACCTATCCTCCAAATTCCTGTGGTTGACTTGGCTTTTATTTGTCCTCCTTCCAGATGCTACCCTCTGTTGCCATATATATGAGGCAGCACTGCCTTGATTTTGTTCACCAGAATCTTTACCTCCTCCTGCCCTACTATCCCAGGTTTTATATGCTTCTTTCAGAAAAAAAAAATAAGAGCCAGGTTACCAAAGGTGGCTAGCAGAAAGATCCACAGAACAGCCAGCCAATTAGTCTACTTCTTTGCTTCCCTGCAGCACCTTGCTTATTTTGGCATCATCTTAAGTAAGTAGGAACTTCTGCTTCAGGCCAAACTAGAGTAACAGGGCCCAGGTTACCTTCCCATCTAAAGCAACTAATAAACTGGGGAAAATATGAGAAACTGTTTTTTTGGGCAGCAGGCAATGTAGGACAAAAATTCCTGAGAGACAAGAAACAAATGAGATAAGCCCTGTGATTGCCCCAGTTTATTTCCTGGAGTTAGTTTCCAGACTCCAGCACAGAGAGAGGGAACCCAGGCCAAGCCCAAAGGAATCTGAGTGAAGAAGATGAAGTTGGGAGGTCAGGGCAGGCAAAGTATCTAGTGTTCACAGAGCAGGATATTAGTAAAGAAAGAGCTAGGAAAAGAGCTCTTGAGATCTGGAGAAGGTCCTTCCCAAGTCGTCTGCTGGGTATAATCAGCACATGTGTCTGAGGAAAGTTCCTAAGGTTGGAGCACTCAAATAGAGCAAGAATAATTTTCCTCAGAGCCCATGCAAGACTTGGAATAGTTGGTGTTCACACCAGGTAGAGTAGGAATGCCTCATAATACATGGGGCATCAGAGTACTCAGATGGGTATTGCCTCAGTAAAAATTAGGAAAAAGATCAGCCCTAGATTAAAGTCTTCTCTAGTCCTATTAACTAATCTTAAATGCAAGTCTTAAAATAATCAAAATCAGCCCTAGATTAAAGTCTGCTCTAGTCCTATTAACTAATCTTAAATGCAAGTCTTTTTTTTTTACTTTTTATTTTGTCAATATACAATGTAGTTGATTATTATGTCCCATCACCAAAACCTCCCTCCCTCCTCCCTCTCCCCCCTCCCACCCAAGCATGTCCTTTCCATTTGCTTGTTGTAAGAATTTCAAAAAAATTGTAGTTGTTATATCTTCCTCTCCCCCCACCCGCCGGTTTTGTTTGTTTGTTTTTGTGTGTGTGTGTATGTATGTGAGTGAATTAATTTATTTATTTTT
>NW_007727329.1:0-7404 GCF_000696425.1 Galeopterus variegatus | reverse complement strand
TATTACAAATGAATATGGAAGACTTCTGGGTCCACAAATGGATTTGGATTAGACTAATCACCCAATACAATGGCAAGTATAACTCTTAAGAAAACATAAATAACAATTATTAAAGTTATTATAGAGTGACCAAAAACAGGCAGAAACTGGGGGAGATATGATTCTTGATAAAGGGTGCCACACTGAGTCTGATCAACATTTGTACAATTTTTTTCCTGAGGCTACCCCACTGTCTGTGCAGCACTGGGTGACTACAACTCAAATATAGCTGCATTCATACTGGCTTCAGTTGTCACAGTGGCCAGAAGTAGAGAGGAAACAATCACAGAAGGAGGCAACCACAAAATGTGAAGCTCACATATTTGCATATAAAATCTCCTCAAATTCTTAGCTGACTTTTGACCTGAACATACATGAGAGAGATTCCAGCAGAAAATAACGGTAAAGGCTTAAAAGCTGAGTAGTTCAGCTATTGCATAGCACAGAAGAGATAGTTAGGAACTTAAATTCTGTCATGTTAAAGGGGTTTGATAAACATGAAATACTTTCTTTGAAACACCATAAAAGCCAAACCTTAGTAGTTAACTCTATATTTCAAAACTAAGGGTTTATCCTAAGAATAAGCATAAAAGTGAAACAGACCTGTCTTAACAAAGCGAAAAACAATTTTCTACAATGTCAAGAAAGTCAACGTATAATTTAACTGCCTGCTAGAGCAAAGATCTACACTATATAGAGGAAGAAAAGAGAATTCAAAGCCTATATATATGTCCTTCACAATGTCCAGGATATCGTCTAATTCTAGACGTGAAGAAACAATAAAATGTGACTAAGAATCAAGAGAAAAAGTAATGAACAGAAATAGTCAATGAGATGCCACAGATTTTTGGATTAGCAGAATAAAGACTTTTAAACAAATTTTATAAATATATTTAACAATACATGGAGGGTAACAATGAGTGAATAAATGGGTAATATCAGAAAAGAAATGGAAACTTCAAAAAAAAAAAAAAAAGAAAAACCAAATGGAAATTCTAGAACTGAAAACTACGGTAACAGAAATTTAAAAATTCACTGTCTAGGTTTAACAGCAGATTGGAAATGGAAAACACTATTAACTTGGTTTCAGCTTAGAAGAGATTATGCATTATAAAGAGCACAGAGATTAAACAAACAGGGAATTTATGGGGTGGAGGTGAAAATGTTCTATTTTGATTGAGTAGGTGGTTACAGGAGTGCATACATTTATCAAAACTTAAGACATTTTACATTCAAGATCTGTGCAGTGTAAATTTTACCTCAAAAAAGGAAAACTCAGGGAACTCCAAGAAGCTAATTAAAAAATTTTTATTATTCAGGGGAGATCTTAAAAATTAAATATTTCTTAATATAAAATGTGGTGCATATGCTTGAACTTAGAAATGATTCTCCTGTTATTAGTTTCTAACAGTAGTAATAGTTATTATTTTAAGGGAGGATTCCACACGTCCAAGATGACAGGACTATTAGCAAGGTGTAGTCTATTCTGACATATGAAAGCCATTTGCAACCGTGGAGGTGTTCTGTAAATCCTTGTATCTATTTTCAGCTCTTGGGTAACTTTAAAACCTGAATTTTACATCCTGAGAATATTTGACTGTAGAACTTAGTCTGGTGGTTACTAAAGCTCCATGTTGATAGTTATAAACTACACAGAATTTATTTTGGCCATATCCAGTTTATGAAACATGGCAATGCTTATTCTGGTCAACTTCCTTCCCTTCTCCACAGGCTTCTGCCTAATGAAAATACATGCAGACTGTGTTCCTCCAGTGACTGTTCTGTTAAAGCAAGGGAGCTATTTGGCATGTAGAAAAAAAGATTGTGTAGAAAAACAACCTGGCTAAAATCTCATTAGGTCTTCCTGATTTATTTCAGGGATTCAGATTGTATAAGTGTTTCTTTAATTATGTATGCATTCATTTTAAATTCATATTTTACCCATACACATAGCCACTGTTGAGTTTAAATTCACCTGCCCATCACAAAAAATTTTCAAGCCAATATAATTGATGTGTTCACCTTCCACAGCAATTAAAAACTGCAATGTAGAACAGCACTGTGTAGAAATAATATCACTAAGTGTTTTTATCTTTCTTTTCCTTTTTTATTATTCTAACACTTACCTGCAGAACAACATTATCATCACATAACAGCCTACATGTAGAATCTTCAAGAGCCCCATAAGAACCCTTTCCAATGCATGAAAGATTTTAATAATATTGTAGTCTGAAGGGATGGGGGGAAGAGGAACTTTACAGAGACCATTTCATTAATTCCTATTAGAATTCAAATATAAGTAGCTAATGTGTATATGAGAATGAATATATTCTTCTCTAGTGAAACATATTTATGACTGGAAAAAAAGATGTAGTTAAATTAAAATGCTTCAAAAGAGCCTTTGTTTAGCTGGCCAAAATCAGGATTATGACTTTTCAGCAATGGGTACCGATCTCATTAGCTAATTCTCCATTTCTATGACTTGTAATGGGAGTAATCACATTTCATGTAATATATAGATAAACACTCAAGCTTTTCTTTTAGTCAATCCTGTAAATTTTATCCCATACCAAAGCTTTTTACCTAGTTACTCAAAGCGGCAAAAAATAGCATTTTTGCATTTCATAGTCTTCCCTATCCTCCTCTCTTATTTCAAAAAGAGGTATTAATTCTTCATTCATTCAATAAATATTTATTGAGTTCCTTACTATATGGCAGGCACCGTTCTTGGGACTGAGATATAGCAGGAAACTAAATGGACAAAAAATTCTGCCCTGTGCATGGAGCTTATACTGTAGAGCAGAAATTCAGACAATAAACAAGATAAATACATATATAACATCATTGATGGTGATAATTAATAAGGAGGAAAATTAAGAAGAATCATCTAAGCAAGGGGAAATACACCTAATCCAACTTTGAATAATTGTGAAATTACTGCATTCTCATCAACTGCCTGCCTGGTTCGAGAAGATCTTTTCCTCGATTCATAGATTCACATCCTTCCAATGCTGGTCATTTACTTGGTTACCCCTCACCCACTGCAACATGGGGGCAGAGACTTTCCAATGTGCCTGTGACCTAATCTGACATCTGAGTTTTTATAAATTTCATATATACAAAATTGTAGTACCTGTTGTCAATACGCTTGCCTTCATGAGGTTAGTTGAGCTAGGCATTTGTTGCTGCCACTAATGGAAACACAGTAGAAACATGGGAAGTTAGTTTGTTAGTAGGTAAGGGCATAGGTTAACAGTATTTCCCTCTAGATGGTGTGATTCTGGGTGCTTTTTGTAGTATTCCTATTTTCCTGTAGCTTCTGAGATATAAATATATTTAGATATAAATACATACATATATATACATATGCACATATATGCATCTATACACATACGCATACAATGAAAAGCCAGGATTTAAAAATAAGACTAGTTTGGGGCCGGCCCGGTGGCGCACTGCTACAGTGCGCCGCTTGGGAGTGCGGCGGCACTCCCGCCGAGGGTTCGGATCCCACATACAGACCGGTTCCCACTCACTGGCTGAGCGAGGTGCGGGCGCAGCACCGAGGTTTGCGATCCTGTTGCCAGACACGAAAAAAGACAAAAAAGGAAAAAAATAAAAAATAAAAATAAAAATAAGACTAGTTTGAAGGACGGAAATGGAAAGGAAATCCAGTTAATGAACTGGTTATCTGAGGATGGAGTTAGGAAATTATTTAGTATTGGGTTCCTGGGTTTCACTTGCTCTTGTTTTTTTTTTTTGTTTGTTTGTTTTTTTAAAGAGAGGTCATTACAACCAAATTTACTGAAATCACAGGGTTTATAACAAAATACTATGAATAAGTGTTGGTCAACAAATTACATCATCTAGATGAAATGAATAAATTCCTAGAAATACACCACCTACCAAGACTGAATTATGAAAAACAGAGAGTTTGAACAGAATTATAGCTAATAAGATGAGTGATTATTGTTTTACAGATTCCTGATGAAGGACTCTCTTGAGAATTTCTTGCAGGGCTGGTTGCATGGTGGTGAACTCCCACAGTTTTTGTTGGTCTGGAAAATACACTATTCCTACCTCATTTCTGAAGGATAGCCTTGCTGGGTATAGTATTTTTGGCTGGCAGGTTTTTTTCTTTTCATATTTTGAATATATCATCCCATTTTCTTCTAGCTTGTATAATTTCTGTTGAGAAGTCTGCTGTTAGTCTGATAGGAGCTCCCTTATAGATTACTTGACGCTTTTCTCTTATTTGTTTTAAGCTTCTCTCTTTGTCTTTGAGCTTTGCCATTTTGACTATAATGTGTCTTGGAGAGAATCTTTTTGGGTTGAACCTGTTTGGAGATCTTTGAGCCTCCTGGATCTGAATGGCCATGTCTCTCCTTATACCTGGGAAGTTTTCCATTATTATTTAATTGAATAGGTTTTCTATGTCTTTTCCTTTCTCCTCCCCTTCTGGAATACCCATGATTCAAATGCTTGTATGCTTAAGGTTTTCTGCTGTCTCTCATATTTTCTTCATGCTGTTAAGTTCTTTTTTCCTTTTTTTGGGGGGTGAGGTATTTTTAAAAGACTATATTCAAGATCAGAAATTCTTTCTTCTGCTTAGTGTAGCCTGCTGCTTAAGCTCTCAGTCCTCGGCGGGGAGCAGTGCGTCACCGGGCCGGCCCCGTGTTTTTGTTTTGTTGAATGACTCCTTCAGTTCCATGAGTTCTGCTACATTTTTTTTTTAAGATATTAATCTCTTTGCAAATTTCCTCCTTCATATGCTGGATTTTTTCCCCCTGTTTCTTTATGTTGTCTAGCTGATTCTTCTTGTATCTCAGTGAGTTTCCTTTAGATTATTGCTTGGAATCCCTTTTCAGTCATTTCAAGGTTTTCCTGCTCTATAGGGTCTGGTATTTGAGAATTATTGTATTCCTTTCGTGGTGTCGTATTTTCTTGGATTTTTGTATTTCTATTATCACTGCATTGATGTCTTGTCATCTGGTGGAGCAGTTGCTTCTTTTATTACTCTTGAGTGAACTTTGAAAAGAGAGCTGTCCTCTTCTTTTTCAAGTTATCTGCTGTTGACTCTCCTTGTGGCACTGCAGTTGATTGTCTGGTGGCCTGCCCGCATAGTGGCTTTGGCTACTGCTGTGTCATCAAGCCACTTTTGCAGCAGCCATAGCTATGGCAGTGGCTTTTGTGGGCCACTCACATGAAAGCAGTGTTTTCAGCATGCTCCTTGCCTGCTTCCAGGTGGAGGATGCTGCCCTTGGTTCCTGCCTATGACCCCAGGCATGCTCTGTTTCTTGCCTGCTTGCAGGCAGAGGAGGCTGCCCTCTGCTCCTGCCTGTTGTTTATTCTTTATTGTTCTTTCCCTCCACTGGAAGGTAAGCTTCATGAGGGCATGGATTTTATTTTTGTTTTGCTTTGCTTTTATTGTTTACAAATGTATCCCAAGTGCCTAGAATAGTGTCTGGCATGTGCTAGGTATTCAATACATTGCATAAATAAATGAATAAAGGAGTGAATGAGGGAATGAAAATATACAACCTAAAAAGAAGGCTGAGGAGCCAGATTTAATCTGGGCTTAGTCACTAACTCAAATAGGTTTCTGCTACTGATCTATCTGTAAAATATATTCACTTTTGGAACTTTTTAAAAATGCTAATGTATATAAGGTAATCTGCTATACTGCAAGACATCAAAAAGCTTACAGTTTGGTAGCACAGATATGAAAGATATACAAATAAATAATGCAAGGTAGAAAGACCTAAGTACTTTGAAAAGAAAAAAAGAAAAGTGAGAGAGATAGTTGCAGGGATCAGAGAAGATTCCTGACTGATCTTTTAGCTTTTAAGGATACTTGAAGTGATTCATTTGATCCACGTATGAAGTCTTATTAAATAAATCTTTTGAAAATTAAGATATCTATTTAGTTCACAAGCTGTGTGGAAGAGAACACATGGGGAGTTCTAGTAAAACAATATACCTCATGTACAAAAATAAATAAGCACTGAAAGAAGACAGTTGTTTTCTGGGGAGCTCTGATGAGATTTTGTAAGTCTTATTAGTTTTTAGTTGATTCACATATATTTACAATTCCAGTTGTCCTGTTACTTCTCAGTTTTTTATGTTATTTAATTATACGCAAGATTGTGTGACATATGCATAGTGAGAATTGTTTCTCTGGCAATGATTGCTTATATTTGTACAAAATAACATTACAAATGCATTAAATCCAGATACCCAAAAGAAATTGCAGCTGTAAATTTTATTTCCTAAAAAAAAGGACGCAACATTTTTAAAATTTTTTTACCTTTTTTAGATTTAATATTTATGATTTTGCAGGAAAGATTATGTAGTTCTTTTAAAAGCAACTGCACTAAAAATCATTTATGATCGTGATAATACAAGTACTGTGAATAAAATTTTTATTTAAAAAGGTTGAAAAGTATTCAACTTTATATATAGAAAGTAACTGAGAAAAATCAAGATGAGGAAATTATAACTTCTTTATAATTAAATTCTCCAGTTTGCTAAACCATCTTCTGTTGCATTATGAAGGGACTACAAGTGGAGCAGAATTACAACCTTGAATCAGAGTAGCATCAGAATAGAGTCAGTTTACTGAGCACTTCCTGTATGTCAGCAATTCTTCTAAGGTTTTTACATGTATTAACTCATTGGATCCTTACAGTAACCCTGTGAGGTAGGTGATTTTCTTATCTCAGTAACAGATTAAAAAAATCAAATGAGAGGCATTTAGGGGATCGCAATATTTCAGGGCCAGTAAGTGGCAGAACAGAAATTTTAACCAAGACCCATCTAATTCCACAACTCTGAATGACCCTGTGCCACTGTGTTGACCCACCATGAAAACAGTGGTTACACAGTAGTTGTAACTGTGGCAACGATCCAGCCTCTGTCTATAAAGTTTGGGGGTTTTCCCCCATAAGATTACTAGGATTTCTTTGGTAATTATTGAAGTGCATGAGAATTTTGTGAATGCTTTATAAGACAGCAGCTACACAAAAAGTTCAAATGCTAAATGTTGTCGTAGTCCAACCTTTTTTCTTGTGTGCTTTCACGGTGTTAGCTTTAGATCTTATCTTTGCTGATCTACTGAGGTGTTAAAGGCATAACTGATAAGACTCAATCACAGACAGGGACATGGGAGAAAAGAAACAGTTAATGAGCACATAATACAAGCAGGCCTGTATTAGGGGCTTTACTGGCATTATCTCTAATAATACACAAAATAATTCTATCATTCATTCATTCATTCTTTGGGAATGGCAATGGAGATGAAATTCAAGTTGAAGATGCACAAGTGGAAATGGGGTTGACTTAGAGGCTGGAATGGGGCTGAGCTTG